>NC_143254.1:89530795-89838895 GCF_984573655.1 Nuphar pumila
AGGGAACTATTGGAGATGGTCTTTTGTACAGAAAGAGTATGAATGAACATAACATGCATGAACTTCTTGTTTACACAGATGCAGACTGGGCAGGAGATCCATATGAGCGTAGGTCAGTGTTAGGATACTGTATTTTCGTTGGTCTAAATCTTGTATCTTGGAGCAGTAGAAAACAAAGGGCTATTGCCAGATCAAGCACAGAAGCTGAATACAGATCATTGGCAGTTGCTACAGCTGAAGTAACATGGATTAGACATTTGTTGACAGTAGTAGGAGAATCAATATTTAAATGTATTCTCCTATGTGACAATCAAAGTGCCATCAACATGTCATTCAATCCTATCTACCACAGTTGTGCCAAGCATATTGAAATTGATCAACATTTTATAAGACAGAAAGTCGAAGAGAAGGAAATTGAACCAGAATTTGTTCGGACTACTGATCAAGTTGCTGACTTGTTTACCAAAGGGCTTATCAAGGACCGATTCTGGATGTTGAAAGACAAGTTGTTCATGGTTCAAAACCATGTACAACTTGAGGGAGGATGAAAAGAAGTGTGTATTCACGACTGGGTTTGGATCTTATCCCAATTTGTGAATACAATTAGCACTCTAATTAGCACATGTTCATTAAAGGCACTAATGGCATATTGTAATTTATATTTGTTGTATGATGGGTATTTTTGTACCCTAGTAATTATAACAGCATGTATTTAACGTGAAGCCCAATACCACAGTCGATGATATTCATTTGGGGAAAATCTTGCAGCTTTCTCTTCTCTCTCTCCCATTCGGTGGTGTCTACTCTTGTGTATGAAACAGGGAACCACGATTTCTTTCAATGAAAGCCACTGAATAGTTACCTGAGTAAGAATGATCTCACCTGTCCTTGTAGTGATTCTTAGCTCTCAACATGAGTTTCAGTTTGAGTTGTTTTACGGTTGTCGAGTCTCTAATATGGCATCAAATGAGCCAAACTCTGGTTGTTACCTACACCCTATTTCAGATTGAGTTTGTTAAGAGTAGGCTTGGGTTTGGCTCAAATTCAACTTATTCAAGCTTATTAGTACATTTATTTTAAATTTGTATTTAGTATTCTCTATGCACGCCTACGTGCATGTCACGAAATGGCACAGATTCCAATGCACTCATCGAAACATAATACATTTGAAAAAAAAACATAAGAACTAAAATGAAACATAACTTCATTAATAAAGAACATTAAAAACTATAAAAGAAAAATACATAAAATCCTCACTACAATACACTCAAACACACAAAGGCCTAAAACTACCCATCATTCTCTCAACCCACACTCACACACACACACAATATTTATAGAAAGAAGAGAGGAAAAAAGGGAAGCCCTTCAAGCCGTTGGAAAGGGTCCAACAACAAGTTTGACTAACCGTTGGACCTATTCTAATGGCTAGAATTTCTAGCCGTTGTACTAGCCTCCAACGGCTAGTCTTAGTCAACCTATGTTGACTAAGTCTTAGTCAACCTAGGTAGACTATGATGCAATATAATATATATATATATACACAAAATTTGTACATTCATCTTAACACCCCTCCTCAAACTTCCGTGAGTCGACTCACTGTAAGTTTGCAATTACAAAAGAATGAATCCATTACATAAAATGTCTTTATTGACTTCAGCAAGTTCTTTTATTTGGTGTTTCTTTAAAGAGTGCTCTTGATCTTCAATCATATGCTCTATTATACAAAGGGTCTTTAGAATCTTCAATATCATCACTACTTGAGAACCTGTAAATAGAGCTAACGAAGCATTCCAACTACACACACACACACACACACACACACACACATATATATATATATATATATATCATAAACCATAAAAAATGATTTCAAAATTAGCTATATATATTATGGAGAGTGGATGGCCAAGCATGCCAAAAATACAATATATATTTAATAAGACAATTTAACAATTCTCAAAATCATTTAATAGTAAGAAAATTTTTTGACATCAATTTTGAAAGTCATTAAATTTTCAAACACAATATTCATTGAGAGTTTCACTCAATAGATAATTTTAAGAAATCATAATTCTTAATTTATAAGAGAACATAATTGCATATTATCAAAAGAAGAGATGTGTGCATAATATATATCAAAGATAAACTCATAAATCATTCATCACCTTAAACATTCATGAAAATATGCATTATTCATTGTCAATATACACCTCTATCAAGAAAAGCATATTAATGCATAAAAAGCATGAAATATGAATTTTCAAACAACATCAATACCATGAATAAATAACTCGAAAAGGAGTTTAACCCACACAAAAAATATTCATAAATAAGGGTTTTTCAAAACAAGTATCCATGTTAAATGCACAATGGAAATAATGGTGAAGTTCAAAATCCCACATACAAATCATAACAAGAGATATTTTGTAATAATGACAAATATTGTCTCAAACTTATCATAACAATTTAAATCTCGACAATAGAAACAAAACCTATAAATACACTCAAAATATAGCATCCTATGCAACCAAGGCGTATCATGATGTAAATCATGCAAGACAACAAATCATGGAACAAATTTAAAATATCTTTAATCATGCAATTAAAGCATATTCAATGCAAAATGTATGAAAATATTTCAATAACCATTTCCCATACAAGGGCAAATGAGTAATAAAAGTTTAAAAATTTTATGGAGAGATTTAAAAATGCCACATGACACAATGAATGATATTTGCAAATTTCAACAATAGTTCTAACACCACAAGCAATCACTTTACTAGACCTCCAAATATCAAAATTCAAGTGTATTAGCAACTAGAACAAGAGCACAAAACAAATGTCAGCTATTACCAAACCAATAACCATGCACTAACAAACTTGTAATCAAAACTGAACACAAATGTCAGCATAATCATTCTCGTGACCATGCAGAGGCAATACAGGCTTCTTGACAATACAAACCAACTACAACCACAAGAGGTGCACATTGTTAAAATACATGTAATTCATATATATATTTATATATATATATATGTCTAAAATGACCCCAATTGTTTTGGGATGAAGGCGTAGTTGTTGTTGTTGTATATATGTCTAAAATACCCGATAGGGGTATTTTAGTCATTTCACAAGTACCCGATAGGGGTACTTGTTTTTCTTCTTTTATTTTCCTTTTTGTTTTTGTAATTTATATTTTTTTATTTTGTGTTTTTTTGCTCACACAAAGGGGCCCCACCATGGAGTCGATGGGGCCCCCAACGGTCACATTTGTGACCGTTGGGGGCTCCCAACGACTACATGGGGAGCCCCTAGGTAGCTCTCCTTTTAAGGCCTTTTGGCCATCCCCCCTCTCCTTCTTTTGTGTATAAATAGGGGTGAACCCCTCTTGTATTTTTCACTTAAGAGAGTTCTCTCTCTTTTCAATAAGAGACATTTATATTTTTATGTTGTGTTGTCTCTTGTGGGTTTGGGTGTTAGCCCTTTTGTTTGTTCATTAGTGGATGTTGTAAGTGCTTAATGCACTCTTTGCTTTTCCGCATATTTCATTACATGGTATCAAAGCCTTGTTTATGCTCTTCTTCTTAATATAGCTAGTCGTGTAGCTATATTTTTTTCTTGTTGTATCTCTCTCCATTTATCCTCTTGTGAGTGATTGAAATGGAAGGAGAACAAAAGATTGATCTCTCCTTCAAGCTCAATGGCTCCAACTACATGATGTGGGCCGCTGCCATGGAGAAAAACCTCAAAGGTAAAAAACTTTGGGGATACGTTATGGGCACCATTCCGGAACCACAGCTCCAACTAACTAAGATGGATGGTGATCAAGAAAAAGCTCTTGAAGGAATTGCCCGCATGAAGGCCATTGAAGATCACCAATCTAAAGTGGAAGATTGGGAAAGCAAGCATGCCAAGATTCTTGCTTGGTTCATGAACAATGTGGAGCTCAAGATTTGCGCCAACATTGCCAAGTTTCGGATGGCGAATGAAGCATAGTTCTTTATGAAAGGTATGTTTACTCAAAAAGACCTTGCTCGTCAATTCTTTCTTCAAGAAAAAATCCGGACTATCAAGCAAGGAGAAATGAGTGTAAGGGATTACTTTAGCACTCTTGGTCCCCTATGGGATGAACTATCTTTACTAGAACCAAAATGGGTTTCTAGTGTGGATGTGGAATTAAGGAGAGAACAAATGGAAAAATAACACTTTTTCCAATTTTTACATGGGCTTAGGCCCGAATATGAACAAGTTAGATCTTCTCTCCTACATAGATCTAAGCTTCTTCCCTTGGAAGATGCCATAGCCGAAATATGCCAAGAAGAAACTCGTCTTGGCATGATTAAAGGAGGAGATGATGTTTTGGCCGTATCAAAACCCGGCAACCATATGAAAGCTTACAAACCTCCACATTTTGGAAGGCAAAATAATTATAATGGCAACTATAGAAAAGTCATTTGCCATCATTGTCAAGAGTCGGGTCATATAAGACCTAATTGCCCTAAGTTGAATGAAGCACCTAAAAATAAGGTTGCTTCCGTTGAAGAAGCTACTCAAAAGAAAGAGGAAACCACCAAAGGGAAGGAATCTTTTTCTCTTGTTCAACTATCGGAAGCACTACAAACTCTACTCAAGATACCATCAACCTCAGGTGCCGCCATAGCTTCTTCCTCTCCTCCAGGTATGTCTTCTTGGATCCTTGACTCTGGTGCTTCCTTTCATATGACCCCACTTGAAAATGAGCTTTCCGATTTATGTAATAATTATAAAAACTCGTATATTTCAACTGCCGATGGTACATCTTTACAAGTAAAAAGTTTTGGAACTTTAAACTTTTCAAAAGATTTCTTTGTGCCAAACGTGAGAGTTGTACTTCAACTTAATTTAAATCTTCTCTCTGTTGCTCAAATATGTGATCATGGATGTGAAATCTCCTTCTCAACTAAGGATTGCTCTATACAGGATCTCCGGTCCGGGAAGCAGATTAGGCAAGGCCATAGGAGGGGAGATCTCTATTACATGAGCAACTTGAAACTCCCCACTAACTCTTTTTATAACCATGTCCAAGATAAAAATATTGAAATTTGGCATCAAAGACACATCCAAGTTTCTCAAAAATGTACTCCTTTCCATTTGGAAAGAAATTTTGTAATGAGAAACATTTTGTTTGCAAGAATTGTATTTTTGGCAAAATGAAATCTACTCATTTTCCAAACCGAACTTTTGTGTCCAAAAGACCTTTTGAGTTAGTCCATTCGGACGTTTGGGGTCCTTCCCCGGTTATGTCTAAAGGAGGGTACTCCTATTACGTTACTTTCATTGATGACTACACTAGGTATGTATGGATCTACTTTCTTAATTTAAAATCCGAAGTCTTTGACTTCTTCAAAAAATTTCACATGATAGTTAAAAATCAATTTTAAAGTAATATCTCTACTCTTAGATCCGATTCGGGTGGAAAATATTTATCAAATGAATTTCAAAACTATTTAGAAGTAAATGGAATTTGTCATCAAAGATCGTGTCCTAGGACTCCCCAACAAAACGGCTTGGCCGAAAGAAAGCATAGACACATCATGGAAACCACTAGGACACTCCTTATTTCCAAAGAAATTCCAAAGAGTTTTTGGGCCGAAGCGGCCTTAACCTCAACTTACTTAATAAATAGAATGATATCTTCATCTTTACAAAATACATCTCCATATGAAAAACTATTTGAAAGAACACCCAATTTCAATAGATTAAGAATTTTTGGATGTAAATGTTTTGTCCTTACACATAAATGGGACAAATTATCTCCTAAAGCTATTGAATGTGTTTTCTTGGGATATGGAGAAAATCAAAAGGGTTTTAGATGTTTTGACTTGAAAAATAACAAACTCTATGTATCCAAAGATGTAACCTTTTTGGAAAATGAAAATGGTTTTGTGAAAACTAAAGATATTGACGAAAGTGAATATGCTTTTTTATTTGATCTTCTATCTCAAGAAGATGAGACTCCTCAAGAAGAGGAAATCTCTAATGAGTCTTTGAATGACCTAGAGGATATTCCTCTTGACAATGTTATAGATGAAAGCGATAGACCAATCCAAACCTATGTTAGGCGCAGTGTTTTAAAACTCGCCGAGTCAACTCGTTGACTCGGCTGACTCGGCTCGCCCTTCCAGCGAGTCAACCCGGCAAGGCAAACTCGGTTTGCCAAAACTCGGGCTTGACTCGACCTGACTCGGCTTGACTCGGCTTGACTCGGCCTGACTCGGCTTGACTCGGCCTGACTCTGGCGAGTTTTGGTATGTTTGAAATTTGGTTTTTGAATTTCAAATTACAGTTTCGAAATATACAAGTACATATATTTTAACAAGGATTACCCCCAGATTTTGTATAAAAAAGAAAATAAAAATCATTTAAAGATAAAAAAGCATTTAAATCCATAGAATAAAATCGCCATGTTGTTCGAACTACTGTTCACCCTGTGTTATCAACTTATTCTAGCAAAATATTTTAAAGAAATGATTCTCACTATATATGGTGGGTCAACTGTGCCTATGGGAAGTCACATTTAGGTTTCATCATCCATTTGTTATGTGAACAAGCATTGTACATATTCAAATATTAGTAGTCTTTTTATAGTTGTGCCATTAATATATTTCTTGCATAGTTTTATACATGAGAAAATTGCTTATTTATGTTGATATTGGGCATTCTGTAAACTTTCAATATGCACATATATCCCTGTTTTACATTTATGGATTTGTTAGAGAGGGAATTAAAACTTTTAAAACAAGCTAGCATATATGATTGGCCATTTTAGGAACCTTAGGTAGTTGCAAACTGAACTCATGGTGACCAAATCATCTAATTCAAGTCATGAATTAGTCAAAGTGCTTGTATAGATATCAAATTCAATTATTCAAGCAAACCTCTATAGCTCTTTGCAGTTGTTTTTATATTCTTACAGACATTTGGATACTATGTTTACTCAAAAACATGGTTTCAGACAAATTATATATTGTTTTTCTTTTAAAATCAAAAGTTAACAAAACCCGGTCCGAGTCACCGAGTTAGCCCGCCGAGTCACGAGTCAATAAAGAACGAGTCGAGTTTCGAGTCACGGGTTTTAAAACCTTGGTTAGGCGTGGTCAACAAACTCAAATGAGCGCCTTAGAAAAATACTCTCAAGGATCCAACATAGAAGAAACCTCTTTAAGGAGATCCAGTCGGATTTCCAATCCTCCTAATAGGTTTGTTTCCTATGAGTCCCTAACTCCAAGATATAGAGCGTGTCTAATTGCATTGCACTCATTTCATGAACCTTCACACTATAATGAGGCCAAAAACATTCCCCAATGGGTTGAAGCCATGAACTTAGAGCTTAGTGCCCTTGAAAAGGCAAAAACTTGGGAAATAACTTCGTTACCCACTGGAAAGAAATCAATTGGATGTAGATGGGTCTTCAAAATTAAAACAAAGAGTGATGGTTCATTAGAACGTTATAAAGCACGATTAGTAGCTAAAGGATATTCTCAAGAATATGGTATAGATTATGAAGAAACATTCGCACCTGTTGCTAGAATGACTAGTGTTAGGACTCTTATCGCCGTAGCATCTGTTAAAAAATGACCTATCTATCAACTAGATGTTAAGAATGCTTTCTTAAATGGTGAATTAACTGAAGAAGTTTATATGGATCCTTCACCAGGAGTGTGTATTGGTAAAGATAAAATTCTCAAACTTAAGAAGGCATTATATGGTTTAAAACAAGCCCCAAAGGCTTTGCATGATAGATTTAGTAATGTAATGATAAGTTTGAATTTTCGTTCATGTTATACTGACACTGCTTTCTTTGTGAAAAGTGCAGGGTCTTCAGTAGTTATTTTACTACTTTATGTGTTAAAATGTAAACTATAATATATATATATTATTTAATATTATTATATTTTCTTTTATTATTTTATTTTTCTATTTTTCTTTATTTTCTTTTTTAGCATCTAGTTCAATAGAAACTAGATATTTGATCCAGTCAAGTTCCAAACAGGAACTTGACTGTGCAAATAGCTGTTGGACTGTAGTCCAACAGCTATAATAATAAATGTTGTTGGACTGTAGTCCAACAGCTATATTAAGAGACGTTGGAATCCAACGTCTCTTTTGGAGAGTTCAAAATGAGCTCTCCTCTCTCTTCCACTTTTTTGTATATATAGGGGTGAACCCCTTCAATGTAAACAACCATGCTTAAGCATTTTGTTCATGAATAAAGTATTATTTATTTTTCAAGTGTTCTTCCTTTTATACCCTTTCAAGGGTCATGCTTGTAGTGTCTCCAATAGACACTTGTTTGTGAGTTATTTGTGCATTTGTTGAAGACCACCATTTCATTACATGGTATCAGAGCTACGAAATCCTTAGATCTTGAAGTGCTTCTGCCTCGATTTCCGTGCCACATTTACAAAAGGTGTTTCATCACCTTGTTCTTGGCTCAAGAAGATTTGTTTGAAGAATGGCGAACTTGTGCTACAATAAATTTTGGTTTTGTATCCTCTCTTATTCCTTTGTCTACTCTTTTTCTTTTCTTTTTATTTTTTTCTCTCTCCTCCTATTTATTCCTCTCTTACCCTTGTAAAAGATGGATGACAATGATAAGATCACCATCATTCCTATGAAGCTAAATGATACTAACTATGTAATGTGGGCTTCGATTATGAAGCACCACATTTGGGGAAAAGGTTTATGGAGTATAGTGGATGGTTCCGATTTGGAACCTAAACTATCTCTTACCAAGAAAGAGGGTGATAAAGAGGTTCCTCTAACGGAAGAAGAGAAGAGTAAGGCGTTAGCCACTTATGAAAAGAAATGGAAAGAATGGAGGATAGGGCATGCAAAAATTATGTCATGGCTCATCAATAGCATAGACATTAAAAAATGCTCTAGTCTAGCTAAGTTTGAGCATGCCGATAAGACTTGGGAATACCTCAAAAACATGTATTCCCTTAAAGATATTGCACATGTATGCAATTTACAAGATAAAGTTCGAACAATGACTCAAAAAGATAAAACTATTCGAGAATATTATAATGAGTTGTCCGAACTTTGGGAAGAGTTTGCTCTTCTTGAGCCCAAATGGCATTGTGCCGAAGACATCGAGCTTCGCCAAAAGCAACTCGATATGGAACATTTCTATCAATTTGTGAATGGTCTAAGGCCGGAGTTTGAATCCACCAAATCGGCCCTTTTACATCGTGGAAAAATTCCTTCTATTGTTGATACTATAGAAGAGCTCACTATGGAGGAAAATAGACTTAGAAAAAGTACTCCAAAAGTTGATGATGACTCCGTTTTAGTTGTATCTAGACCGGGAAATCATACTCGTACTTACAAGCCGCCTCATTTTGGAAGGCAAAACGACGACTTTGATAAAAGAAAAGTTATTTTTCATCATTGTCATGAACCGGGGCACTATAGGCCTCAATGTCCAAAGTTAAAAAGAAGAGAAGAAAAAAGAGTTGCATCTGTTGAATCTGAGTCAAAAGATCAAGATACACCTGTGTCTATGGCTCAACTGATGGAAATCCTTCAACCTCTTCTCAAAGGGGTATCTTCCTCAACCGAAGCCTCAACTGGAGCGACAGTTGCATCTTTCTCCGGTCCAGGTAACTTTCCTTGGCTTTTAGATTCTGGTGCTTCTTTTCATATGACCCTAAATGTTAATAGTCTATCCGAATGTCTTAAAAATAACTCAAGTTTGTCAAAGGTTTTTACAGCCGATGGCACATCTCTTGAAGTAAAAGGAATAGGATGTTTTGAAAATCTTCAAAAATCCAAAAGATTTTTTATCTCAGAAGTTAGATATATCCCTAAACTTAATTTGAATCTCTTATCGGTCTCGCAAATATCTGATTATGGATGTAATATCTTCTTCTCTTCTCATGGTTGTTGAGTACAGGATCGCCAGTCAGGGAAGCTGATTGGGGAAGGCCATAGAGAAGGAGGACTTTATTACATGGACTTTTTGGAATTACCCAAGAATGCATTTTGTTATAATATTCAGAAATTAGAATTGGATTTATGGCACAAAAGGCTTGGCCATCCTCATATGTCTAAAATTCAATATTTTCCAAGTTTGGAAAAATTTTGTAATTCTGAAAATTTTTCTTGTAAAGACTGCATTCTTGGCAAAATGAAAAGGTTACCATTTCTTAGTAGAAGTTTTGTTTCCTCACGACCACTTGAGTTAATACATTCGGATGTTTGGGGCCCCGCACCAGTTATTTCCAAAGGTGGTTATACATATTATGTCATTTTTGTTGATGACTTTTCTAGACATACTTGGATTTATTTTCTTAAACATAAATCTGATGTCTTTTTAACTTTCAAATATTTCATAAAATGGTTAAAAATAAGTTTCAAAATTATATTTCTGTTTTTCGCACTGATTCAGGGGGAGAATTTATGTCCAACGAATTCAAAGACTATCTCAATTTACATGGTATTACACATCAAAGATCATGTCCACACACTCCACAACAGAATGGCCTAGCCGAACGCAAACATCGACACATTATTGAAACTACTAGGACATTGCTAATTGCAAATCAAGTTCCAAAAAGTTTTTGGGCTGAAGCGGTCCTAACTGCCACCTACCTCATTAATAGGATGCCATCTTCCTCATTAAAGAATACAACTCCAATAGAAAAGCTTGTTAATTTAACTCCAGATTATTCTAGATTAAGAATCTTTGGATGCAAATGTTTTGTTTTCACCAACAGAAATGACAAACTCTCTCCTCGTGCAATCCCATGTGCCTTTTTAGGATATGCTGATAATAAAAAAGGCTACAGGTGTTTCGATTTTCAAAATGACAAATTATGTGTCAAGAAATGTATTTTTTTTGGAAAAAGAAAGCTTCTTTGAATTTGAAAAATCCAAGGATGTCACTGAATACTCGTTTTTAATTGATCCAACTTCAAAATCCAATAAATGTGATGTTGGATGTGACCTTGACAATGATCAAAGTCCTATTGTTGTTGAAAATGATGATAATGAAGAGCAAATCCATAGGGATGTTAGTCTACAATATTCAAGACGTAGAGAGCAAAATCTTCCATGTGCATTACAAAAATACTCTGAAGTCTCACCTAGAAGAACGTCTAGAATCTCTAAACCTCTAGAAAAATTTGTGTCTTATGAATCTTTTTCACCCACGTATAGGGCCGCCATTACATTAATACAATCATATGTTGAACCATCATCCTATTCTCAAGCAAAAAATCATATAGAATGGATAGAAGCCATGAAAATAGAATTGGATGCACTAGAAAAGGCCAATACTTGGACGATACAAGATATTCCTCCGGGTAAGAAACCTATAAGTTGTAGGTGGGTATACAAAGTCAAAACCAAAAGTGATGGGACCCTGGAAAGATATAAGGCCCGTTTAGTAGCAAAAGGATATGCCCAAGAGTATGGCATCGATTATGAAGAAACATTTGCTCCTGTGGCCCGTATGACCACTGTTAGAACTTTAATAGTCTTGGCCTCCATTAGAACATGGCCTATCTTTCAATTAGATGTCAAAAATGCTTTCTTGAATGAGAATCTCGTTGAAGAAGTATACATGGAAGCCCCACCTGGTATTAGTATCCCTAAGGGTAAAGAAGCTCTTCGTCTAGAAAAAGCTCTTTATGATCTTAAACAGGCTCCAAAAGCCTGGTATGACCGATTTAGTCATGTTATGCTTGATATTGGTTTTCAACCTTGTTTAACTGACACTGCTTTGTTTGTTAAGAAATCTGATGCAGGCATCATTATTCTTCTTCTCTATGTGGACGATATGATCATCATCGGAGGCGACAAACAGGGAGTTGCAAATATCAAATCTCTTCTTAAAACTCACTTTGAAATGACTGACTTAGGTTTATTAAGATATTTTTTAGGCATTGAAGTTGCTTATTCCCCTCGGGGGTATTTGATATCTCAATCTAAATTTGCTCTTGATATCGTTTCCAGGTCTGGAATTACAGATGATAAGAAAGTAGACACTCCAGAAGTTGTCAATGTTAAAATGAAAATTCATGATGGAGAACTTCTTGATGATCCTACTCCTTATAGACAGCTTGTTGGAGCTCTTTCTTATTTTTCCATTACTAGGCCAGATATAACTCATGCGGTTCATACAGTCAGTCAGTTTCAGCATGCTCCCACCTCTGTGCACATGAGAGCGATTTTGCGTATTATTAGATACTTAAAATCCTCTCTTTCACGAGGACTCTTCTTGTCTGCTTCATCTTCATTAAATTTAATTGCATATACTGATGCTGATTGGCGTGGTGATCCCAATAATAGACACTCAACTACTGGTTTTTGTGTGTTTCTATGTGAAACCTTAATTTTGTGGAGGTGCAAGAAGCAGCAGAAAGTCTCTCTTTCCTCCACCGAAGCTGAATACAGAGCCATGGCAACCACCACTATGGAGGTTGTTTGGCTCAGACGATTGCTAGCGGATATGGGAGCTAAAACAACGCAAGCTTCAAAGATGTGCTGTGACAACAAAAGTGCGATCTACATTGCAAGCAACCGGACATTCCATGAGTGCACTAAACACATTGAGATGGACTGTCACTATGTCAGAGAGGAATACTTACATGGAACCATTGATCTGCCATATGTTACATCAGAATATCAATTAGCAGACTTCTTCACCAAGCCTCTCGCTGCTCCCAAATTTCACTTCCTCTTAGACAAACTTTCGCTCATTGTACCGTAAGTTTGAGGGGGAGTGTTAAAATATAAACTTTAATATATATATATATATATATATATATTATTTAATATTATTATATTTTCTTTTATTATTTTCTTTTTCTATTTTTCTTTATTTTCTTTTTTAGCATCTAGTTCAATAGAAACTAGATATTTGATCCAGTCAAGTTCCTGTTGGAACTTGATTATGCAAATAGTTGTTGGACTGTAGTCAGTCCAACAGCTATAATAAATGTTGTTGGACTATAGTCCAACAGCTATAATAATAAATGTTGTTGGACTGTCCAACAGCTATATTAAGAGACGTTGGAATCCAACGTCTCTTTTAGAGAGCTCAAAATGAGCTCTCCTCTCTCTTCCACTTTTTTGTATATATAGGGGTGAACCCCTTCAATGTAAACAACCATGCTTCTTAAGCATTTTGTTCATGAATAAAGTATTATTTATTTTTCAAGTGTTCTTCCTTTTATACCCTTTCAAGGGTCATGCTTGTAGTGTCTCCAATAGACACTTGTTTGTGAGTTATTTGTGCATTTGTTGAAGACCACCATTTCATTACATTATGTTGATGATATGATCATCACAGGAAGTGATGAGCAAGGCTTTAATGATATTAAGAAAGTTTTGAAAGAAAATTTTGACATGTCTGACCTTGGTTTCTTAAGATATTTTTTAGGGATTGAAGTGACGTACTCTCCTCGAGGGTACATTCTCTCTCAGATGAAACTTGTTGCCGACATCTGTTCCAAATCTGGTATCTCCGATGATAAGAAGACAGAAACCCCAGAAGTCATCAATGCAAAATTAAGGTTGGAAGATGGAGCACCTCTCGAGAATCCTACTCCCTACCGACAACTTGTTGGGTCTCTAACCTACTTATCCATCACTCGGCCAGACATAGCTCATGTCGTCCACTCTGTCAGTCAGTTTCAACATGCACCTACAACCGTGCACATGAGTGCAGTCTTAAGGATCGTCAGATATATCAAAAACACCATAACTAAGGGAGTTTTTATTTCCTCTGCCTCGTCACTTGATTTAATTGCTTATACTGATGCAGATTGGGGATGAAATCCCAATGACCGAGTCTCAACTACGGGATTTTGTGTTTTCTTAGGTGACTATGATTTCTTGGAGATGCAAGAAGCAACACAAAGTATCCTTGTCCTCAACGGAAGCGGAATATCGTGTTATGGCTTCTACAACCATGGAACTTGTGTGGCTAAGAAGTCTCCTTAGTGATATGGGCATTGTCATCTTTACTCCTTCGAAGATGTGTTGTGACAACAAAAGTGCAATCTATATTGCAAGCAATCACACCTTCTATGAGCGTACTAAGCATATTGAGATGGACTTCCATTACGTACGTGATGAATGTAATGAAATATGCGGAAAAGAAATGTATGTTCTACAATGGACATTCACACATAGAAATCAAAGAACAAGTCCAAAAAGAGGACATACACAAAAGCCAATAATGGCTAGAAAGCATAAATCTTATAAATGCACAAAAGGGCTTGAAGAAGCCACACATTACAAAGGGGGAGACCCCACTTATTTATAGGCAAGAGAGGAGTGAGGGAGAGTTAGAGAAAAGCAAGAGAGAGGGACCATTGGGAGTCCCAACAAGGAGTCGTTGGGCTCCCAACGGTCACAATTGTGACCGTTGGGGGGCCAACGACTCTTTGTTGGGGCCCCCAATGGCTGTGCATTAAATGCACAAAAAGAAATAAAAAAAGACAAAAAAGAAAAAGGAAAAAATAGAAAAAGAAAAAGGAAAAAAGAAGAAAAGGAAAAAGTCTAAAATGCCCCTATTGGGCGAGATTACAAAACTACCCCTTATTGGGTAGTGAATGAGAACTATATTATATATATATAGGTATTACATATATTTTAACACCCTCCCTCAAGCTTTACGGGGATACAACGGAAAGCTTGTTGAGAAGAAACATGAAACGAGGAGCAGCAAGAGCTTTGGTGAAAAAGTCCGCCAACTGGTACTCGGATGTGACATAGGGCAGTGCTATGGTTCCTTTTAGGTATTCATCTCGAACATAGTGGCAATCCATCTCAATGTGTTTAGTACGCTCGTGGAAGGTGTGGTTGCTTGCAATATAGATAGCACTCTTGTTATCGCAACACATCTTCGAAGGAATTGAGATGACGATGCCCATATCACAGAGGAGACTTCTAAGCCACACAAGCTCCATGGTTGTAGTGGCCATTGCACGATATTCCGCTTCAGTTGAGGACAATGATACTTTATGCTGCTTCTTGCATCTCCAAGAAATCATAGAGTCACCTAGGAAAACACAAAAACCAGTGGTTAAGACTCTATCATTGGGATTTCCTCCCCAATCAGCATCTGTATAAGCAATTAAATCAAGGGATGATGAAGAGGAAAGAAAAACTCCCTTAGTTATGGTGTTTTTAATATATCTGACAATTCTTAAGACTGCATTCATGTGCACAGTTGTAGGTGCATGTTGAAACTGACTGACGGAGTGAACTGCATGAGCTATGTCTGGCCGAGTGATGGATAAGTATGTCAGAGACCCAACGAGTTGACGGTAGGGAGTAGGATTCTCAAAAAGTGTCCCATCTTCCAGTCTCAGCTTTGCATTGATAACCTCAGGGGTTTCTGTCTTCTTATCATCCGAAATTCCAGACTTGGCACAGATGTCAGCAGCAAGTTTCATCTGAGAGAGGATGTACCCTCGAGGTGAATATGCAACTTCAATACCTAGAAAATATCTTAAGAAACCAAGGTCAGACATGTCAAAATTTTCTTTTAAAATTTTCTTAATATCATGGATTCCTTGCTCATCACTTCCAGTGATGATCATATCATCAACATATAGTAGTAGAATAACTACAGAGGACCCTGCACTTTTCACAAATAACGCAGTGTCAGTATAACATGAACGAAAATTTAAGCTAGTCATTACAGTACTAAATCTGTCATGCCAAGCTTTCGGAGCTTGTTTTAACCCATATAGTGCCTTTTTTAGTTTAAGAATTTTGTTTTCACCAATAGATACTCCTGGTGGAGGATCCATATAGACCTCTTCACTTAGTTCGCCATTAAGAAATGCGTTCTTAACATCCAATTGATAGATAGGCCATTTTTTAACGGATGCAACCGCAATAAGAGTCCTAACACTAGTCATTCTAGCTACGGGAGCAAAGGTTTCTTCATAGTCTATTCCGTACTCTTGAGCATATCCTTTGGCTACCAACCTAGCTTTATAACGTTCTAATGACCCATCACTTTTAGTTTTAATTTTGAAGACCCATCTACATCCAATAGACTTCTTTCCAGTGGGTAATGAGGTTATTTCCCAAGTTTTAGCCTTTTCAAGGGCACTAAGTTCAAGTTTCATGGCTTCAACCCATTGAGGAATGTTTTTGGCTTCATTATAGTGTGACGGTTCATGATAAGAGTGTAATGCAATTAGGCATGCCCTATATTTAGGTGTTAGGGACTCATAGGAAACAAACCTATTAGGAGGATTGGAGATCCGGCTAGATCTCCTTAAAGAGGTTTCTTCTATGTTGGAATTTTGAGAATATTTTTCTAAAGCGCTAATGGGAGTTTCTTGACCACGCCTAGCATAGGTTTGAATGGACCTATTTTCAACATCATTACTTGCATTTTCAACATTACTAAGAGGAGTATCCTCTAAATCATTAGGAACATCCTCTTCGTGAGGAGTCACATCTTCTTGAGAGAGAAGATCAAATAAGAAAGCATATTCGCTTTCATCAATATCTTTATTTTTCTCAAAACCGTTCTCATTTTCTAAAAATGTAACATCTTTGGATACATATAGTTTGTTGCTTTTGGGATCGAAGCACCTAAAACCCTTTTGATTTTCTCCGTATCCTAAGAACACACATTCGATAGCCTTGGGAGATAACTTATCTCTTTTATGTGTAAGGACAAAGCACTTACACCCAAAAATTCTTAATCTATTAAAATCGGGTGTTCTTTCAAAAAGTTTTTCATATGGAGATATATTTTGTAGGGATGAGGATATCATTCTATTTATCAAATAAGTGGAGGTTAAGGCGGCTTCGGCCCAATAGCATTTTGGAATTTCTTTGAAAATAAGGAGAGTCCTAGTGGTTTCCAAGATGTGTCTATGCTTTCTTTCGGCTAGACCGTTTTGTTGGGGAGTCCTAGGACATGACCTTTGATGACAAATTCCATTGGTTTCCAAATATTCTTGAAATTCATTTGATAGATATTCTCCACCGGAGTCGGATCGAAGAATGGAGATATTAGTTGAAAATTGATTTTTGACAATCATATGAAATTTTTTAAAGAAGTTAAAAACTTCGGATTTTAGATTGAGAAAATAGATCCACACATATCGAGTGAAATCATCAATGAAAGTAACATAATATGAGTATTCTCCTTTTGATATGACCGGAGAAGGACCCCAAACATCCGAATGAACTAATTCAAAAGGGTCTTTTTGACACAAATGTTCTCTTTGGAAATGGGGTGGATTTCATTTTTCCAAAAATACAACTCTTGCAAACAAAATGTTTCTCATTACAAAATTTCTTTCCAAAGGGAAAGGAGTACATTTTTTAGAAGCTTGGATGTCCAAGTCTTTGATGCCAAGTTTCTATATTTTTATCTTGGACATGATTACAAAATGAGTTAGTAGGAAGTTTCAAGTGGGTCATGTAGTAGAGATCTCCCCTCCTATGGCCTTGCCCAATCCGCTTCCCGGACTGGAGATCCTGTATAGAACAATCCTTGGTTGAGAAGGAGATTTCACATCCATGATCACATATTTGGGAGACCGATAAAAGATTTAAATTAAGTTGAGGTACTACTCTTACATTTGGCACAAAAAAATCTTTTGAAAAATCTAAGGTTCCAAAACTTTTAACTTGTAAAGAGGTACCATCGGCGGTGGAAACAAAGGAATTTTTGGAGTTGCTACATACATTGGATAGTCCATTTTCAATAGGGGTCATATGAAAAGATGCTCCAGAGTCAAGGATCCAAGAAGGCGTACCTGGAGGAGAAGAAGAGGCAATGGCGGCTCCCGAAGTTGATGGCGACTTGAGTAGAATTTGTAGTGCTTCGGATAGTTGAGCAAGGGAGAAGGACTCTTTCCCTTTCATTGTCTCCTCCTTCTTTTGTGGGATTTCTTCAATAATAGCAACTTTACCTTTTGGAGGTTCATTTATCTTTGGACAATTAGGTCTTATATGACCCGGTTCTTGACAATGATGGCAAATGGCTTTCCTATAATTGCCATTATAGTTATTTTGCCTCCCAAAGTGTGGAGGCTTATATGCTTTCATATGATTGCCGGGTTTAGACACGGCAAGAACTTCATCTCCTCCTTTAATCATGCCAAGACGTGTTTCTTCTTGGCATATTTCGGCTATGGAATCTTCCAATGGAAGTGGTTTGGATCTATGAAGGAGGGAGGACCTAACTTGTTCATATTCGGGCCTAAGCCCATGTAAAAATTGGAAAAAGTGTTCTTTCTCCATTTGTTCTCTCCTCATTTCAACATCTTCACTTGATACCCATTTGGGTTCAAGAAGGGATAGCTCATCCCACAAAGGGCCAAGAGTGCTATAGTAATCTCTTACACTCATTTCACCTTGCTTAATGGTACGAATTTTTTCTTGGATGAAGAATTGACAAGCAAGGTCTTTTTGGGTATACATACCTTTCATAAAGAACCATGTTTCATTTGCTAGGCGGAATTTAGCAATGTTGGCGCAAATCTTTAACTCCACGTTGTTCATGAACCATGCAAGAATTTTTGCATGCTTACTTTCCCAATCTTCTACCTTGGATTGGTGATCTTCAATAGCTTTCATGCGAGCATTTCCTTCTAGAGCTTTTTCTTGATCACCATCAATTTTCGTAAGTTGAAGTTGAGGTTCCCTAATGGTGCCCATAACGTATCCCCAAAGCTTTTTACCTTTGAGGTTGTTCTCCATGGCGGCGGCCCACATCATGTAGTTAGTACCATTGAGCTTGAAGGAGAGATCAATCTTTTGTTATCCTTCCATTATATAATCAAGAATGGAGGACAAACAAAGAGAGATAAAACAAGACAACTAGTAATATGAATCAAGAGCACAACCAAGGCTCTGATACCATGTAATGAAATATGCGGAAAAGAAATGTATGTCCTACAATGGACATTCACACATAGAAATCAAAGAACAAGTCCAAAAAGAGGACATACACAAAAGCCAATAATGGCTAGAAAGCATAAAATCTTATAAATGCACAAAAGGGCTTGAAGAAGCCACACATTACAAAGGGGGAGACCCCACTTATTTATAGGCAAGAGAGGAGTGAGGGAGAGTTAGAGAAAAGCAAGAGAGAGGGACCATTGGGAGTCCCAACAAGGAGTCGTTGGGCTCCCAACGGTCACAATTGTGACCGTTGGGGGCCCAACGACTCTTTGTTGGGGCCCCCAATGGATGTGCATTAAATGCACAAAAAGAAATAAAAAAAGACAAAAAAGAAAAAGGAAAAAATAGAAAAAGAAAAAGGAAAAAAGAAGAAAAGGAAAAAGTCTAAAATGCCCCTATTGGGCGAGATTACAAAACTACCCCTTATCAGGTAGTGAATGAGAACTATATTATATATATATATATATATATATATATATATATATATATAAATATAGGTATTACATATATTTTAACAATGAATACCTAAGAGGAACCATAACACTACCTTACGTCACATCTGAGTACCAGTTGGCGGACTTCTTCACTAAGGCCCTTGCTGCTCCCCGTTTTTTGTTTCTCCTTAACAAGCTTTTGGTTATATCCCCGTAAAGCTTGAGGGAGGGTGTTAAAATACATGTAATTCATATATATATATATATATGTCTAAAATACCCGATAGGGGTATTTTAGTCATTTCACAAGTACCCGATAGGGGTACTTGTTTTTCTTCTTTTATTTTCCTTTTTGTTTTTGTAATTTAAATTTTTTTATTTTATGTTTTTTTGCTCACACAAAGGGGCCCCACCATGGAGTCGATGGGGCCCCCAACGGTCACATTTGTGACCGTTGGGGGCTCCCAACGACTACATGGGGAGCCCCTAGGTGGCTCTCCTTTTAAGGCCTTTTGGCCATCCCCCCTCTCCTTCTTTTGTGTATAAATAGGGGTGAACCCCTCTTGTATTTTTCACTTAAGAGAACTCGCTCTCTTTTCAATAAGAGACATTTATATTTTTATGTTGTGTTGTCTCTTGTGGGTTTGGGTGTTAGCCCTTTTATTTGTTCATTAGTGGATGTTGCAAGTGCTTAATGCACTCTTTGCTTTTCCGCATATTTCATTACAGCACATACGTCACCTCACAAATGATTGTAAAACTGTAAATAATATCAATGAGTCTACACAACACACTACATTTTAAAACATCTCGTCTACATAAAATGACACTTAAATAAGAGGCATGATAGGAAGAAACGCACGAGACGGGAGAGCTTGTAATGAAAACAAACTAATGTAAAAAAAAAAAACAAGGATATCAATTTTAACAATCTTTTGAAATACCATGGTTTCAAAAATAGATGGCCATCACAGATAAACATAATTATAAGTATCTATAATAACAATGTCCAAATAAACAAATGAGTGATACAACACACTCACAGAACCAGAGATCAAATAACTGTCGTTTGTTAGAGCCAAACTATAAACTGACAAAAAACCGAGGTGCACACAACTCACCCTAACAAACATCTCTAGTTCAACAAAAGCAACATGGATCTAGAAGTCAATCAATCATCAATCAGACCCAAGACAAGTGACAACACATCTTTCATAACCATTGGGAATCCATATTGATAAGATGACATGAGGTGCACACATAACTCACCTCAACAGCTAACTCTGACCCAACAACAACAAGGCCAATATGATACATTAGATAAAATTATGTGATGGACAAAAAACTAATGCCATAAGGATGCCATAAAAGCTTACGAAAATCAATTTCCAAATAAGTGAGTTCATATAAAAGTACCGATTTGAAGAAAACAAAGTTTCAAATCAAATCCAATAAAGGTAGACGAAAACTTAGAATGAATATAGTGCAATCATATGCACAACAATATGTCAATTGATGCAATCATATGCATGGTCAATACAAACAAGCTATATAGAAAGATAACTCAATCTAGATTACAGGTCTATTATGAGGCAACAATGGCATATAACATTAAAGAGGCTAAAACATATATATGTTGACTAAGTCTTAGTCAACCTAGGTTGACTAAGATACAATATATATATATATATATATATATATATATATATATATATATATATATATATATATATACACAAATAATACATTCGTCTTAACAGTGCACACACTTAATGCACTTATTTGACTCTTAACAAACCTAAGGGGGCATTTGTTTCATGCTATTTTCATATGAAAATAAACATTTTCTGAGGCGGGTGAAACAAACATGCTGAAGCTTGGGATTTGGTGGGGCCCGGAAATGCCAAAATAACGTTGACTGTGGGTTTCATATGAAATCCATTCCATATGTTTCCGCCCCCTGCTCTGGATCAAATTTCCCACCATCTTGTCTGACAATGGGCTCCTTTCATAAATGCAAAAGCATACTTTTTTGCATGAGGGACCGATTAACTGACTCTCTCTCGTTCAAAATGAGAGCACACCTCTTGCTGTAAGTCATAATAAATGCAAAAAGTTACTTTTTGTATGTGGGACCGACCTTACCTTGTGAGTTTCCAACTTAACATGAAAAAAGCAAAAAACAAGTTTGTCTCTTATGAAAATTATTTGACAGGATTCTACTATCATGTGAAATACAAATTTCAAGAGATTTGTGTTTCTATTTCTCACGCCTGAAACAAATGCCCCCGAAGCGTTTGAGTTTGGTTTGCTTACTCAAACAAACAAGCTTGAAGCTAACTCTTATCAAACTCAACTCAGGTAGCTCCCAAAGGACCCAGTTCGTTGCTCAACTATAGTATGAAGTTTCTATGAACCTCTCAACACATAAAACCAATTGTGGATTTTGTGGAAAATATGAGATGTTAGTTGCTTGCTCTATTCAAAAGAAAAAGTATGAATGTATGCCAATGGTTATCTTCCATATTGTAGTATTTACTACCCATGGATCCTTTTAGACTCGCTTTTTCCTTTTGTGTTGTATCGTTGATTACATTGTATTTGTCATGCTTCAATGCATCCAGAGGATTTTGGGACTCCATGCTTACTGAAGTAGAAAATTTGACGTTACATCATTGAGAGTGTATGCCATGGAGATAATGACTTTTGTGTTTCATTCCTGACGTGTTTCAGAGTGAAGAATTTGTTGTTTTGTTGGAGAAAGGTGCTATACCTCATACTCGAAATGTCCGAGGATCGAATTACTGCTTCATGAATGTATTTGATGATCGGATCACTGGAAGAGCAATAATAGTGTCTGTTGTAAGTTTATATATTGGTATCCAGTTGCAAGTATATTTGCATATCTGAACATGCATAAAATGTCAACCAGTAGTTTGGTTTCCATGTGTTGTAGTCATGTTTGACCGAACTTCGCTCAAATGCAGATCGATAATTTGGTGAAAGGAGCTTCAGGGCAAGCACTCCAAAACCTTAATCTGATGATGGGTTATCCTGAGAGCACCGGATTACGTTATCAACCATTGTTTCCATGAGATCATTTATTTAGACTTAACATGTAGGTAGGCTGAAATTTTCGCCTTCTAATTCTCATGAACTGTTGAATATCCTTACGTGCTGATTTCCTTTTTTATCTCTATAAGCAGCAAATGAAGGGGTAAAATAAGTGCAGTACAAACTACAAAGGTAAGCGCACATTCACCTTCCAAGAGGCGCACAGGGAAGTATAAGAAAAAGTGGTTGATCTGGATAAGATTTGGTTCTTCAGTCAAGAAGTCTTTGTTGTCTTAGTATTTGAATGGCCATGTGTAACTTATCAAACCCTTAGTAAGGGACTTGTACACGAACTGGGAATGCAACGCAGCTGCCTGCATTATGAAACTCAACTCTTCTGGGTGGTTAGAGAGAAATTTAAGGTATAACAAAGAAAAAAGACAAGACTGTACCGCCTTAAAAATATTGGTGCACATGCTTAATAATCTCCTGGCCAACATTTGTTTTTTGATAGTCTAGTTGGGGTTAGTCCGACCCCAACCAGTTATGCAACCATACCATTGGGTTTTGAGCTTACAACATCCCCAACACAATGTGACGTTCCCTAACTGCTCCTACCAGACGAGCGGAGTCCCCCTGGTATCTCCTGGCCAACTTACTATGCGGGGTAGGTGGAAACTCTGGTTAGATGGATCTGGGTAGTTGATGGTTCATGTTTGGGTCTCCAGGATTTATGATTGAGCCATAAAAGCTGGTCAAATTGTTCTTCCAGTCGTTAACCCATGATCTAAGCCCTTAATTTCTGTGGATAAGCCTATACTGGTATATCAAAGCCTAGTTTGTCTTCTTATGTGAATCTTCACGTAGTCTCTAATTGGGTGGAAGCGCCCGAAAGATGCGTCTGCTAACTCTCTCTTGGGTTATGTATAGCCCCAAGGTTTTATTGCAGTGGAGGGGGCTTTGGCTGCAAGACGGGTGGTCAGGGTTCCATTCTCACGAGTGGCAAACCCCTTGCATCAATGAGGGCAAGGATTTTGTCTTCCTCTCAAAAAAGAAAAATGAGGGTAAGGGATAAGCCCTTGCTCAGCCGAAACAGGGTGACTCCTTGTAAGCAAGGGGTTCACCACGGGTTTACACTCTCAGAAGGTGACTGCAAGTATGGCAGGCTGAGCTAGCGTGACTAGGTCTCCTATGCCGAGGGTGGTTCCACACATCCTTTATGAAAAAACTCGGGTTATGTCCTATTGTCTGATAATTGAGTTGAGCGAGGAACTTGAGCCACGAGTCGTGTGATTCTTTACGTTCAAAAGCTATAGTTGGAAGGAGAGGACGTGTTTAGGAGCAATAATAATAGTGACATTGAGGGCGTTGGGATATTTCTGGATGTTCGGGCAATGAAGAACAAATAGTCCCCAACAGGTGGACTAAAACTTAAAACTGTATTTTACCAACACAAGTTAATCACAGAAGCCCACAATGTTAATACACGTAATGAATTCATGTCGCAAGTAGCTTATTGCTAGTTGGAGATAAAGAATCCCGAAATCAAGCTTTTGTTCAGACTAATCACAGGTTTTGTTTCCATTTTATGTGAGATTATTAGTCGGTTGGAGAGGGTGATGGAAATCCCTCCCGCTGCTATTTGGGAGCCCAGATTTGGGAGATGTGATTGGAGATGGCCTCCCATCTTCCTATTTTGAGTAGTTGATAACTCCACTCCCATCACCCTTTCATTTCTTCTCCAACACCGGCTCCCAAGCAAAACCTTATTTTGATGGAGGATTTTAAATTCAGTGACGCGTTAAAGGCAATATGCATTCCAAATATGATGGATGGTGCTTCGAGAAAACAATGAAGTACACCCAAGAAGACTCAAGCACCAGGTTCTATAATTACCTTGAGAAGAACTTGCAGACCATGGCCTTTTTGAAAAAAAAAATTTGCAGACCAGGCTCACTGATGTCAGACCAGCAAAAAAGACACACTTAATAGTCTTGACAACAAGTCTAAACGGAGATTGAGAAAAAAACATTATTTGGTGCTCTTGTTCATTCAAATTCTTGAACAAGACATGAAGGCGATTTGCACTTTTTCCATTGCTATTGGAGAAGCGCGAAAATAGATCCGTTATCAAACAAATGAGAGAGAGAGGATGTGGAACTGTATAGAAGTCCATTTCATCTAGTTAGCTGAATGTACTATTATTTACAAGGCAACTTGAAACTAAATAAGTGCCTTTTCACGTTTTCTCATAATCCATTATGTACAAACCAGCAGAAGCCGTTACCAGTAGAGATGATCAACTGAGCATGGTCGGATGTCCAGTTTGAAGCATCCTCTTGATCATATCCATGCCGAATGAAGAGTCCGAGGCACTAGTTATGAGGGAGCATAGAGTCAGCATATCCTCAACATATGATTAAAATATAAAGTTTCCACAGCATAAACATATACATATTGATTAGATCTAAACAAAGTTCATCTCATTTTATAAATAAAACAAATAATTATTGATTAGATAGACACATGTTTTTGTTAAGATAGGGAGTCAAACTAAAGCTTGAACAAGGAACAAAGAAAATGACTTCATTCTTTAAGCATCTCCCTATAGTGAACCACCACACTGGGATGGAAACAGGCAAACGTGAAAGGGAAAAAGAAAAAGGTGCAATAAAAAGCAGTGATGCATAAAGGGCCTTGTTACAGAGATAAGGTAAGAACAATAAATTAGATCATAGTTCATGCATACATAAACAGAAAAGCGGCATCACTTTAAAGCATTCAAAGCTAATAGCCGAGAGTAGACCCAGAAGCATAAGCTACGTCATATTGACTGAACAAAGAGAAGACAAAATAGTGTAGACCTAACCTCCCAAGAACAGGAATGTGACAAGTATACGAGGTGACAATGGGTTGAGACATGCATAAACACCAATGATCACCTACCGCAAGCAAAACGGTCCCATCAGAGTAACATGAAAGAAAACCAATCATAGCAATGAAGTTGCAAAAATATAACCACCAACAATCATAATGGGAACAGATATATCGAAGAGTTACCTTGGGAATGTAATTTCGTAAGGAAATGAGACACCCTCCAAACTTGGAACAGGAGGAATGTGATCCTTCTTTTCATTAACAAATTTTATAATTTGAAACAACACTTCACGAAGGGATGTCTCCAAAGAAGCACGGTGTGCAGTTCTTTCTTCTGCACTCTCTGTAACCAAACAAACAGGAAATATGTCCGTTCACATGAAGAACTACCTATTAAATGATTCAACTGAAAAAAAAGCCTTGGAACAAAAGGGCATGTCATACCAGCTGAATCTCTACGAGTTTTGGCATGGTGAGATTTTCCAGTATGGCATTTTGATGGTACTACATTCATATAAATAAACCACTGCTCCCAATACAAGCGCTCAATTTTGTTACTGAACCATGTTGCCTGTTTGTTTTTTATCTCATAGAAGGATAGAGATATCTGCATCATTCAAGACAAGTTCATTATAAAAGTCTCCAGCATAGAAGTTAAGTTGGGTCAAATCCAATAGTAAGAAAAACAAAAGAAATAGAAGTTAAGTTGGGTCAAATCCAATAGTAAGAAAAACAAAAGAAAAAAGGAGAATTGAAACAAGAAATAGCACCAGCTATGCATTAAAGCAAAAGGAGAACAGGATAAGCCCACGACTAAGCTTTCAATGTCCCCCCATCTGTTGATGATTATTTGTCATAGAGTCAAGATGAAAATAAGAAAGGATGATGATGATACATAAAAAGAGAGAATGAATGGACAATAAGGCCATCTTGACAACTGAAGGTCCACTTCATAATATGGCTTTCTCAAAGACGATCCTCTACTAGTTAGCTAGTTTTCTGCATGTATAATTCACAATGTTCATGTCATCTCCAACATATAATCCTGTGACTAAATTATTCGGATTCTTAAGCATAATAATGAAGAATCTGCTAAAGAAACCACGTGCAATCTCAAAGGATGCAAAGACATGGAGGCAGCCCCCTTCAACAAATACGAAATCTCTGCGAACCTCAAACCATTAGGTTAACTATCTCTACTCCCCTTCCATAAGAAAAGACAAGAAGAAAACGAAAAACAAAAAGGTTTGACGTATGTGCACTACTGCTCTAGACCCAGGTGTCAGGCTTGGTGCAAAAACTTGGCCAAGCCTGCTGATCCCAGGCTGGGAAACACAGCCTCATGTTCACCCCCAGGTTTTCCTGATCAAACTTGAAAATTGCACTAGAAGGCATAACTAGATGGGCCTCTCAATCATTCTTTAAGATGCCTCTTGATCAATAAACAAGCATTCATTTTCTGAAACTCCTCAGACATATTAACTGAAAGAGACTCAGAGTCGAGCTTCATAAAAAATGTTGTCAACACTAAAAATGCATAGCTTCTCACTTCTCAGCAAGCAGCTAAAATTTAGTTATCATTCAGTAAAGAAGCATAATGAAATGAAGGAATTTTGAGAATCCAAAGATCGAAGAAAATTGAAAATGCAATGTAAAGATAACAATAGGACTCACCTGGCTTTTCTTGTTTGGGTGCTTCTCCACCCATGCAATGAACTGATCAATCTTTTCCTCTATCTTCTTTTCCAGGTCAGCATCTCCACATTGTACCTTAATTGACAAGGCAAGGTTACATTATTAAAAAATGCAAATAAAACCAGACTGTAAATAACACTAACAATAGACATGAGAAAACAACGGACATGAATCATATAACCAGACGGGAACAAGAAAATGGCACAACTGTTTCATGAGAAACTCATGGCAAAGGGAATAGATATCTAAGAGACCTTGAAAACCTTTTTTTCTTGGAAAAAAACACAATAAACAAAGAGGAATAAGTGCTATTTGGATTAAATTCTTTCATGTTCCCATAATTGGTAACATACGCAAAATTCTCACCATATTATCGAAGTATCATGAAAACACACAATTTTCTTTCATTTGTGTTTATGCTGATTCAAGGCTGATGTTCAGTTATCTCTATATAACATAAAATGTATGAGCTGGTGATACTAAAAAACGTACAGTGATATTCTTGTATTTTCAAAAAATATTGGAAATATTTTCAAAAGAATTAACTGTTCACGTCAAGAAATTTCATGATACACAAACTGATACACATAGGCTTCCTTGAAATCTAGCTAATTCAAATTTGTTTTAGAATTCATTGTAATGAAATGGATTGAATCCAATAAACATGCAAGAACACACATTCAATCAAGTAAAATACTTGATTGAATCATCAAACCACCCACACAAGGGTCTAACAAATTTGTTATTGCATAGAGACACTAAAAAATGAGTTAAGAAATACAATGGCCTCTTGAGGCCTATTTATAACACAGGAACCTCAAAGAGAGCAGCCCAAAGTGTCTGTTAGGCTGCTCCAAAAGGTACAAACAAACAGAAAATAAAAGTTACAAAAAAAACAAAAGAAAAAACAGGTTATTTCAGTGTGTATATATATAGAGAGAGAGAGAGTACATATTTTAACACCCCCCCTCAAACACATGGTAGGACAACCGAGAGTTTTTGGAATCTAGGTAACAGAAGCGCTTTAGTGAAGAAGTGCGCTAGTTGGTATTCCGCGGGAACGTACGACAATGTGATGGTCTTCTTCAGAAATTCTTCATGAACATAATAGCAATTCATTTCAATATGTTTTGTCCTCTCATTAAATGTATAATTGCTTGCAATGTAGACGACATTCTTGTTGTCACAGCATAGTCTGGAGGGTTTTGTAATGTGAATTCCCAAGGTCTTTTAGTAGTTGTCGTAACCATACTAACTCAGATGTGATTGTTGCCATGTCACGATACTCAGCTTCAGTAGAGAAAACCGACACCTTCTGTTGCTTCTTATATCACCATGAAATTAAGGAATCACCTACAAACACACATAAACCAGTGGTTGAGCGTCTATCATTTACATCCCTTCCTCAGTCAAAATCAGAATATGCAATGATTTTTAACGAGAAAGAGGATAATAAAAATAATTCATGATTAATAGAATTCTTAATATATCTAACAATTCTCATTACAACACTCATATGTAGTGTAGTGAGAGCATGTTGAAATTAGATAACAGAATGAATAACATGAGATATATCAGAACGAGTAATGGAAAGATAAGACAAAACTCCAATCATTTGTCTGTAGGGGGTTAGATCTTATAAATGCTCGCCATCATCTTTCTTCATTTTGGCATTTATGACCTCCGGAGTATCAACCCGTTTTTCATCCGAAAGTTCTGATTGTTTAATGATCTTTGCTGCATACTTAGTCTATGACAAACTATATCACACGGACTCTTATAACAGGGCACCGCACCCGCACCCAGGCAGGTGTGACACTTGGACATAGCTTCCTTTGTGTTAGGTGAAGTCAACCACATTAAGGTTAAGTTAACCCTAATCAAGTCAATTTTTATCTATATTATATACATATATACATAAATGCACAGACATACATAGTGTTAACTTAAAATTGTTAAAAATTATATATATACCCTCCCCGCACACCCAAGTTTTTTTAAAGTGCCGCATCGCCGCACCCGAACCAGAACCCGCACCTATGTGACATAGATGACAAAAAATAACCACAAGGTGAGTAGGCAGCTTTTATTCCAAGAAAATACCACAAAAAGCCAAGATTTGTCATATCAAAGTTGGCTTTAAGCACATCTTTGATATGATTAACTCCCCATGTATCACCTCCTGTGATTATCATGTCATCTACGTAAAGTAATAAGATCACCATCCCTGCATTGGAAGACTTAACACATAACGCAATGTCAGTAAAACAAGATTTAAAATGAAGTTGTGTTATCACATTACTAAACCTATCATACCAAGCTTTGAGAGCTTGTTTTAAGTCATACAAGGCTTTGCGTAACCGAAGAGTTTTTTCATGTGCTAGGTTCAAGCCTAATGAGGGATCCATGTAGACCTCCTCATCCAGATTACCATTCAAAAATGCATTTTTTACATCCATTTAAAATTTGAGCCATTTTTTAATCGAGGCTATAACAATGAGAGTTCTAACAGTTGTCATTCGAGCAATTGAGGCAAATGTCTCATCGTAGTCAATTCCATATTCTTGACTGTATCCCTTAGCTACAAACCTAACTTTGTATCATTCTAATGTTCCGTCGCATTTGGTTTTTTATATTGGACACCCATCTACATCCTATAGTTTTCCTTCCTTTAGGTAATGTTTGGATTTCCCAAGTTTTTGCTTGTTTCAAGGCTTCTAATTCATCATTCATGGCCTTAATCCATTCTAAATGATATTTAACCTCATAATAAGATTGTGGTTCAAAATATGAGTGTATGTTCATTAGGCATGATCTATACCTTGGTTCAAAGGAATCATATGATACAAACCTACTAGGGGCTTGATCATGTATATATTTCAAGGAAAATTAACATTAAAATATGCATGATTTTATGAAAAAAATGTTTTAAAAACCCAAGTTTATGCTAGTTTTCGTTAAATGAGCTAAAATGATTTCAAAACAGAAAATGTATGAAAAATAGCTTTATTTGTATATTTTAGTACATATTTTAATGTTTGATATTAACATAGTATTTTAGTTTTAGTTTTCAATAAAAATAAAAATAAAAAAATGGAGAAAAATAGTTTTATATTCATTTTAAGTGTTTGTTTTTTAGAAAAGAAGAAGAAAAAAAAAATATTAGTTAGAATAGTTTTATTTTGAGTTTCTTTATAAATAGTTTTTAACTTTTGAAAATTTTATAATAAACCGGTTTATAAGGTTTTTGATTTTTAAAGCTGAAAATATTCTGTTATAAACCGGTTTAACCGGTTTAATTTTTAAAAAAATAACCAAGAAAAATTGTTACAAACCGGTGAACCGGTTTGATTATTTTTAAAACCCAAAAACGAAAAATTTTCAATCGTCTCCCCCTTCCTGCGTTACAGCCCTCTCTTCTTCTCCTTCCTCTCCACTTCTCCTTATCTCTTCTTCCCCTTCTCCCTCTTTCTCTCTTCTTCCCTATTTTCGGTGGAGAGATTTCCAGCAACGGCGGCGGCGTACGGGAGGAGGCCGGCCACCTCTTTTCTAATCCCTCTAAGGTACGGTAATTCTTCTTCCTCTTCTTCTTCTTCCTCTGCATCTTCTTCTCTCTTCCTAATCTTCTTTTCCTAAATCCCTTTTTCTACTCTTTTGCTTCTCTGTGTCTAATCGTGTTGTAGATTAGTGAATCTGTTTTAAGAAAGAAAAAAATGTAACTCAGCTATTGATTTCTGCATCTTCGGTTCCCTATCCTTGTTTTCTTAATCCTGTAATTTCGTTTTGAGTTCACTGTAAGCAATTTTTGCTTTGATTGTCCATGTTGATTCAATTTCTAGTCTGAATGTAGATCATTAGTTAATAAAATTGTGATTGAGATCATCTGATATAATTTGTTTTCGTTGAATTGAGTCTGAAGCAGCAGGAAAGTTGAATCCAAGCATTGTGAATTCACCAGCAAAGTTTATTCACAGGAATTTTGTGCTCTACTGTGAGCCGATCTAGTGTATATCGGTTCAGCAAGAAAAAAATATATCAATCGGCTGTTTATCTAAACAGCAGAGTCCGATCTGAGGTGGTTTGGCCCATCCAATGCCTAGCAAAGTGTGATCGGCTGAAGTTCATTTGATCATTGGATGCATAAGGTGTTTGTTGTGTTGTGTCAATTGCAATGCTTATCTTCTCAGATCCGCTCATTACAACATCTATAAACATTAACAGATACTTCAACGGTGAAGCATCTACTGAGTTGGATCAGATTGAGTAGCATCTGCATCAATTACACTTTAGGCATTTAATGATTCTCTGCACCAACACTGTGTACCTGAGCATATTACCTATGCAAGGAAGCATGACATTGGATCTGATTTTTGTTCAGTAGAGTATCTGCTTTTACAACAGTTACTGTTAATAATTCCATTAGTAGATTCTCTGTTTTTACAGATTCTCAGTGACTTGTTTGTAGAGCAGCTGATTTTTGTTCATCATATGTGCATCACGTTCATCTGCTTAGCACAACAACTGGAACATGAATATTATTTGCATATGCCTCGGTGAATAGCGTCATCTTTAATGCTCTGCTATATGTTCAAATCCAATCTTCAAAGTTGATATTGCTTCATCTTCATCTGCTATGTAGCTGTGGTAACATTGAATCAGCAAATTCATGTTTATGTTGCAATGTCATATAGGCATGCATATGCCTTTCGCTCCACTCCAAGTCAGTTGATCTGAAACAATCTCAAATAGCATATAACAAGTCTAGTATTTTACCTTTATCATTTTGTAACTCCCTTAGCATTCTATTCGTAATTTGGAGTTTCTATTTTCTGCATTTTAGTATCGTCCATATGCATTTTACTTATCCCAATTCCTGTTTTGTTTTAGCATTGAATTAGCATAAATTGTGTTTAGTATAGTTTTTTTCTTCTATCTCTTGTACTGCTAGTGTGCTTGTGATTTGTGCAGGATCGCATAGGAGTGGAGCTAAAGCGCATTTGTGATACAGAAGTGCAAGAATAGAAGATGTTTTTCTTTTATTTTAGAATTTAGACATTTAATTGGGTTTGTAAATATCGCTTTTACGCCCTCTGCGAAGGGTATTCATTTGTTGTAATAGTTAGTTGTTTTTACTTTTCTCGTACTTTTTACATTTTATAATTTGGCAATAAAGAAATAGTTGAGAATTGTGTGTTTGAATACGAAATATTCCCGTTCCCTGAGTTCGACCCGGTCTCATTCACTAGTGAGAACCGGTTTTTATTATTTGATGTCTGGTTTTCACATGTTTTACATATAAAAATCTTTTAAAAATTTACAACGATTATAAAGAAGACATCAAATTTTTGGCGCCGTTGTCGGAGAACGGCGTAATATTAGTATTCGCTTTATTGCCAAGTGTTTGTTTGCATTTAGGTTTAGAACCACGTATGTGCATATCTTAGAGACGAGCTTACTTTTCTGCACAGCCCACCTACTAGGAGCCCCTTAGAGGTGACTGTGTACGATTGGTACCGTACACATAGATTTTATATTTCTTTTGCATAATCTCTGTTATGTGTAACTACGTGGTGTTTGTTTAGTTTTTGTTGTTTTTAATCTACTCGCTTTGTGGTTTGCGTGGTTTGGTCGCTTAGTGCGTTAGTTAGGTAGAAAACCCAAAGTTAGGACGTGTGCTACACCGGTCTACTCCAAGGTGTACGCAATGGCTGACGATCATCAATTGATCCGTCCTTTGAGGGAGTACTTCATGCCAAATACGTATACTCCCGCCTCCTGCATCACGAGACCTGATGTAGGAGCGAGCCATTTTGAGATTAAGGCCAGTGTGATTCAAATGTTACCTTCATTTTATGGCCTTAGCAATGAAGACCCATATCGTCATCTCGACGAATTCCTTGAGATTTGCTCGACAGTGCGAATCAATAATTTTGGAGACGACGCTATGAGGTTGACTTTGTTTCCGTTCTCTCTCAAAGATAAAGCCAAGCACTGGCTAAAATCTTTTGAGACGGTTCGTATTACTACTTGGGAAGGAATGCAGCGCGAATTTCTCAAAAAGTACTTCCCAATTGGTAAAACGAATCAGTTTCGTAAAGCTATAACCAGTTTTTCTCAAATTGAGGGAGAACAGTTTCACGAGTCTTGGGAGAGATTGAAAGATCTTCTCCGCAAGTGTCCCCATCACCAGGTGCCTCGTTGGCAGTTGGTGCAGTATTTTTATGACGGGCTTACTGAAAAGCATCATCAAATGGTTGATTCGTCTTGTGGGGGCACTTTTATGCTCAAGAGTGAGGACGAGGTGTGGTCTCTATTCGAGACTTTGAGTGAAAACATGATGCATCATGCTTTGTCTTCACGGCTCGATAGGACTACATATTTGTCTAGTGGTCCTAGGGAAATTGGGATTTCCGAAGTTGGGTCCGAGTTAGAATTGCGTACCAAGGTTGACCAGTTGACTAGGAAGTTAGATCAATTCCTAGCCAATTCCTCGAGAAATCCAATAGGAAGAGTGTGCGAGCTATGTGCTAGCCCTGCACACTGTGTTGCGGATTGTCCGGCAGCACCGCTATATCCTGAATTCGTTCAGGAGCAGGTGAATGCTGCCCAAGGTTTCGCTAAACTCATGTCTGATTCATTTACACCATCATATAACCCAGGTTGGCGAAACCAGTCCATTTCCCCATCCCATCAGCCCTCCCAGACACAATATAGACCCAGTAACCCTTCACAAGGTTACTCGCATCCCATTTTTCCACAGGTTCATCCCCCAGCCCAACATGCTTATACTCAACCCCATTCTCATGAGCCTTCACCTAGTCAATCCTTCCAAGATAGGATATTACAAGTTTTGAGCTCCCATACGCAGTCAATAGCCAAGCTAGAGACTCAAATGGGATAGCTGGTTGAGACCTTCAGTAGGCAAAGCGAGGGGAACCCATCTAATAATTCTGTTGTCTCAAAGGGAGAGAATTCCATATCATTTGACTTGCATCCCACTGCTTCACATCATGAGCAAGTCAAATCTGATACATCCCTTCAGAGTGGGAAGGTGTATCATCCTATTCAGGAATCGACTCATGAGCCCCATATCATTTCCACTGTCGAGTCGATTTCCGTTATACCTCAGCAGAAGGGGCAAGGCCCTCAGTTGTTACAGTCTTCACATAAATCCCAATTTTTTCAGCTTTTAGGATCACCGATTGTTTTTAGTAAGCAAGAGGTACAGAAGCAGAAGGTGCTTGACCAAGTCAAGCCAGATCATATTCACCACTTGTCTGAAGTTGCATTCATTGATAGTCGGTCGGTCCTAGACTCTCATTTTTGACCAATCTCTCAGATGAGACTAATCTTTGTTCTTCATGTCGAGAGAGTCATGATACTACATTTAGAGGTAGAAGGGATGGAAACACAATGCGTAGTGTCACAGATTACACTCTTTTCTACATAGAGCCCGGTTGAGTCTGACTTCATGTCCATTGATCTCATGGACGATGAAGGTTTTTCCAGGGATCCGTCTGGCTGGGGACGTGAAACTTAGCGCTTTATGGGAGGCAACCCATATTTTGTACAGTATTACATTTGTTGTTAGGATTTGTAGGTTTTATTTGGTTTTATTTTTCGTTTTCTATCTTTTTCTATGAGTTTCATGTTTTGTCATGTATACATTGCATTCATTACATTCATAAAACATGCATTTTTAATTCATGTCAGGTCATTCTACTTTTTTCCCTCATTTATTTCTCTCATGTGCATTCACGTAGTTTCATATAAGCATGGGGGAGTGCCACTGGGACAGTGTCATTCAAGCATGGGAGAGGGTGTAGTTTGCACACCTTGATATTTCTGTTTACGTTCTTGCACATGTTTACACATTTCTCATGAAAAGTAGGTTTTTAAAGAAAGAGTTTGAACTTATATGAATGTTATTTCAAATCTGATATTTTTAGAGGATTTTTAAGCCCCACGAAAAAAAATTCTGACATAGATCTAAAAATTATAGTTGTTTATGCGGATCTTAAAGAAATGATGATAGATACATGTTAGAATTTATTTTGAATTGCAAATATGAATATGCACAGTTGTATTTTTGAAAAACTAAGCAAATGAACAAAAGCGTAAAAATGAGCTCAAAAAGTGAAAAAAAAGAAGCATGCGTTAGGTTGTTTGGATAATTCCACAATCCTTAGTAGATGGAACTTAGATGTAAGTTGAAACTTTTAATTCCATTTCGAAAAGGAGAGTAGAAAACTTCGTGATCCTAAGTAGCTGAGAACAGATACAAGTTAAAATGTTTGACTCTCATGTTATAAGGGTGAATGAAGGAAGTCACTTTTATGTCTTAGTTGATATCTTTTGGTATGCATTGAAAAAGTATAGAAGATATTGACATTGCACAAGGCATAAAAGCAGACCACACGCAAGCTATAATAGAAGAATGAATACGCAAAAAGAAAAAGCGTGAAAAGAAAAAAAAACTGAAAAAGAAAGAAAAGTTCAGTGCTTAGAAGTGTGATTGAGAAAACCTGTGCAGAAAACATATAAGTGAGGATAAGTAAATAATAATATGTTTTTATTGGATTTTCTAAGAATTAAACATAAATAATTGTGATATTTAAAAAAGTGAAAGAAATTCTTTTTCTGTGGTGATATATAAAAGACTCTAATTATATTGTGATTTTGAAATAACAGGAAATATTTGTGAAAATAAAGTTTTTGATTACCTACTACTTATGAAGATGTGTAATATTTTGCATACATGACAGAGATGTTTGTGGGTAGCATCACTGCAAACCCTCACGAGACCTTACTCGTCCACTGGGGTAACCCAGGGGTTGAAAGGGCTTGTTGCATGAGCTAAATGCAACCGTGATTCCTACGAAAGTGAGTTAGGTGATAGTTTTCATTTCATGCATTTTTCTAGTTTGCTCGAGGACTAGCAAAACATAAGCATGGGGGTATTTGATCATGCATATATTTCAAGGAAAATTAACATTAAAATATGCATGATTTTATGAAAAAAATGTTTTAAAAACCCAAGTTTATGCTAGTTTTCGTTAAATGAGCTAAAATGATTTCAAAACAGAAAATGTATGAAAAATAGCTTTATTTGTATATTTTAGTACATATTTTAATGTTTGATATTAACATAGTATTTTAGTTTTAGTTTTCAATAAAAATAAAAACAAAAAAATAAAAAATGGAGAAAAATAGTTTTATATTCATTTTAAGTGTTTGTTTTTTAGAAAAGAAGAAGAAAAAAAAATATTAGTTAGAATAGTTTTATTTTGAGTTTCTTTTTAAATATTTTTTAACTTTTGAAAATTTTATAATAAACCGGTTTATAAGGTTTTTGATTTTTAAAGCTGAAAATATTCTGTTATAAACCGGTTTAACCGGTTTAATTTTTAAAAAAAATAACCAAGAAAAATTGTTACAAACCGGTGAACCGATTTGATTTTTTTTAAAACCCAAAAACGAAAAATTTTCAATCGTCTCCCCCTTCCTGTGCTATAGCCCTCTCTTCTTCTCCTTCCTCTCCACTTCTCCTTATCTCTTCTTCCCCTTCTCCTTCTTTCTCTCTTCTTCCCTGTTTCCGGTGGAGAGATTTCCAGCAACGGCGGCGGCGTACGGGAGGAGGCCGGCCACCTCTTTTCTAATCCCTCTAAGGTACGGTAATTCTTCTTCCTCTTCTTCTTCTTCTTCTTCTTCTTCTTCTTCTTCTTCTTCCTAATCTTCTTTTCCTAAATCCCTTTTTCTACTCTTTTGCTTCTCTGTGTCTAATCGTGTTGTAGATTAGTGAATCTGTTTTAAGAAAGAAAAAAATGTAACTCAGCTATTGATTTCTGCATCTTCGGTTCCCTATCCTTGTTTTCTTAATCCTGCAATTTCGTTTTGAGTTCACTGTAAGCAATTTTTGCTTTGATTGTCCATGTTGATTCAATTTCTAGTCTGAATGTAGATCATTAGTTAATAAAATTGTGATTGAGATCATCTGATATAATTTTTTTCGTTGAATTGAGTCTGAAGCAGCAGAAAAGTTGAATCCAAGCATTGTGAATTCACCAGCAAAGTTTATTCACAGGAATTTTGTGCTCTACTGTGAGCCGATCTAGTGTATATCGGTCCAGCAAGAAAAAAATATATCAATCGGCTGTTTATCTAAACAGCAGAGTCCGATCTGAGGTGGTTTGACCCATCCAATGCCTAGCAAAGTGTGATCGGCTGAAGTTCATTTGATCATTGGATGCATAAGGTGTTTGTTGTGTTGTGTCAATTGCATTGCTTATCTTCTCAGATCCGCTCATTACAGCATCTATAAACATTAACAGATACTTCAACGGTGAAGCATCTACTGAGTTGGATCAGAATGAGTAGCATCTGCATCAATTACACTTTAGGCATTTAATGATTCTCTGCACCAACACTGTGTACCTGAGCATATTACCTATGCAAGGAAGCATGACATTGGATCTGATTTTTGTTCAGTAGAGTATCTGCTTTTACAACAGTTACTGTTAATAATTCCATTAGTAGATTCTCTGTTTTTACAGATTCTCAGTGACTTGTTTGTAGAGCAGCTGATTTTTGTCCATCATATGTGCATCACGTTCATCTGCTTAGCACAGCAACTGGAACATGAATATTATTTGCATATGCCTCGGTGAATAGCATCATCTTTAATGCTCTGCTATATGTTCAAATCCAATCTTCAAAGTTGATATTGCTTCATCTTCATCTGCTATGTAGCTGTGGTAACATTGAATCAACAAATTCATGTTTATGCTGCAATGTCATATAGGCATGCATATGCCTTTCGCTCCACTCCAAGTCAGTTGATCCGAAACAATCTCAAATAGCATATAACAAGTCTAGTATTTTACCTTTATCATTTTGTAACTCCCTTAGCATTCTATTCGTAATTTGGAGTTTCTATTTTCTGCATTTTAGTATCGTCCATCTGCATTTTACTTATCCCAATTCCTGTTTTGTTTTAGCATTGAATTAGCATAAATTGTGTTTAGTATAGTTTTTTTCTTCTATCTCTTGTACTGCTCGTGTGCTTGTGATTTGTGCAGGATCGCATAGGAGTGGAGCTAAAGCGCATTTGTGATACAGAAGTGCAAGAATAGAAGATGTTTTTCTTTTATTTTAGAATTTAGGCATTTAATTGGGTTTGTAAATATCGCTTTTACGCCCTCTGCGAAGGGTATTCATTTGTTGTAATAGTTAGTTGTTTTTACTTTTCTCGTACTTTTTACATTTTATAATTTGGCAATAAAGAAATAGTTTAGAATTGTGTGTTTGAATACGAAATATTCTCGTTCCCTGAGTTCGACCCGGTCTCATTCACTAGTGAGAACCGGTTTTTATTATTTGATGTCTGGTTTTCACATGTTTTACATATAAAAATCTTTTAAAAATTTACAACGATTATAAAGAAGACATCAGGGGTTTTGAAATTCTTATGGATTTTCTAAGACTAGAAGAATCTACTTCTTAATTTTGAGAATATCTTTTTAAAGTACATGGTGGATGATCTTCGGTACGTCGAGCATAGGTTTGTATATCATTGTGAGATGGGTCTATCATTAGGACCCCCATTCACACTCTCACTTGCATTATGCATGTCTTCATTTCTACTCTCATGTGTGTCATGAATAATTTCACGTCGTTCATGTTCATTGACAAGGTAAAAAAAAAACGAGTAGTCACAACTTTCTTGAATTTTTTCCTTGCAAAAACCAATTTCATTTTCAAGAAAAGTGACATTTCGAGAAACATACATTTTGTTTCTTTCAATGTCATAACATTTATATCCCTTTTGGCTTTCGCCATAGCCTAAAAAAACACAAGAGATTGCTTTTGGAGAAAATTTGTCATTGTTATTGGTAAGGAGATAACATTTGCATCCAAAGACCCTTAACCTTTTATAATCGGTAGTTATTTTAAAAAGTTTTTCAATAGGAGAGATATTTTCAATATTTTTGAAAGGCATTCTATTTATCAAATAGATTGCCGTAAGGGCGGCTTCAGCCCAAAAAGCTTTTGAAACATTTATAGACACAAAAAGTATTATAGTGGATTCAATAATGTGTCTATGCTCTCGGCTAGTCCATTTTGTTAAGGAGTATATGGACACGATTTTTTGTGAATAATCTAATTTAGGTCAAGATAATTTTCGAATTCTTTTGACACAAATTCTCCCCCATTATCGGTTCTAAAGATTTGAATATTAGTTTTAAATTGATTCTTAATATAACAATGAAATTTTTTAAAACACTCAAATACTTCCGATTTTTGTTTTAGAAAAAATATCCAAGAATGTCTACTATAGTCATCTACAAACACAACATAATAGGATACCCCTATTTTGGATACGACTGGAGTCAACCCTCGTACATCCGAATGTACTAACTCAAATGGGTTCTTAGTTATTAAATGTCTTGATCCAAAGCGCAAAGACTTCATTTTGCCAAGAATGTAATCTTCACACACAAAATCTCTTTCTTTATAATTTGAAAGAAATAAAACAAGTGTAGTTTGGTCACGCTAGGATGTCCTAGTCTTTTATGCCAAATTTCTATATTTTTCTTTTGCACAAAATTACAAAATGATTGTTTTGGTAACTCAATATTGTCCACGACATAGAGATCTCCTCTTCTATGGCCTCGCCCAATCGGCTTCTTGAACTGGAGATCCTGTATTAGACAATCATTAGATGAAAATAGTACTTTGCAACCATGGTCCGTAATTTGAGAAACCGATAAAAGATTTAAATTTAATTTTGGTACTACCCTAATATTTGGTATGTGAAATATTAGATGTTTTTGAAAAAATTCAAAACTTTTGATTTTCAAGAATGTTCCATCGACACTTGAAACATAAGAGTCATTTGGGTTAAACTTACATTATGATAATATGAACTCATTTGGTGTCATATGAAAAGAAGCACCGGAGTCAAGGATCTAAGAGGTCTTACCATGGTTACTACTTATAGATATGGTTGCTCCCGAAAAAGAGAGAGCTTGAGATTTAAGCACGGGTTGTAGCGCATCCATTAGTTGAGTCAATGCACTTGGAGTCGTATATATCACTCATTTCAACTGAAGCAACTCTTTCTGTATGATCATCCTTCTTTCTTTTGAGACAAAAAGGCTTGATATGTCTCGGTTCGTAACAATGATAACAAATTATCTTTTAACCTTTTTGGTATTCATGATCACCCCTCTTTTCATTCCTCTCATAGTTGTTGGAGTTTCTTTCATTCTCATTTTTTACAAAATGAGAAAGTTTGTAGCTTCAAGTATGATTACCAGGCTTTGACATGGTAAGCACGGATTCTTCATCTTTTGAAGCGAAATGCTTCTTCAATCTATTTTCCTTCATAGTCAATTCTTCAAGAGTTTCCACTATGGATGATATACCTCCTCTATGAAGGAGAGCCGACTTGATTCCTTCAAATTCGGGTCTAAGCCCATTAATAAATTGGTAGAAATGCTCTGTTTTAATTTGGTTTTCACAGAGTTCTACATCTTGTGGGCAATGCCATTTTGGCTCTAGAAGAGTCAATTCATCCCAAAGAAGAGAGAGTGCATTGTAGTATTCCTTAATGCTCATCTCTCCTTGAGTCATGGTTCTTACCTTGTTTTGAACATTACATATGTGTGCAATATCTTTAAGACTATACATGTCTTTAAGATATTTCTAACCATCACTAACGAAATCAAATTTCGCCAAACTAGAACACTTGTGAATGTCTACACTATTGATGAGTCATTCAATTATCTTGGAATGACCCATCCTCCATTCTTTCCATCTTTTTTCATAGTCGGAAACGGTTTTACCCATTTTCTCTCCTTGAAGAGCTACTTCTTTCTCATTCTCAAATTTTCTAAGAATGAGTTTAGGCTCTTTTTTGGTGCCATCCACCGAACCCCAAGTCTTTTTTCTCATATTTTGCGTTTCACTATGGATGAGCGCATCACATAGTTTTTATCATTTAGGCGTACGAGAATAGAGACTATTCTCTCTCATTCTCCATTTCTTTACAATGTGAAGAAAAAAGGTAGAGAAAGAGAGAGCAAAGAGAAAAGGAGAAAGAGAACGTAATACAAGACTTGCTTAAGAGATGACATGCTTCTCGATGCAACAATCAATGATTCGTTGTATATGTCAAGCTCACGATCTTCCTCTTAATACTATCACGATCTTTCCTCTAAAGAATTGTTTTTGTACCACCAAAGCTCTAATGCCATGTAATGAAATGGATTGAATCCAATAAACATGCAAGAACACACATTCAATCAAGTAGCTTGATTGAATCATCAAACCACCCACACAGGGTCTAACAAATTTTTTATTGCATAGAGACACTCAAAAATGAGTTAAGAAATACAATGGCCTCTTGAGGCCTATTTATAACACAGGAACCTCAAAGAGAGCAACCCAAAGTGGCTGTTGGGCTGCTCAACCGTCATATTTATGACTGTTGGGAGCAGCTCCAACAGTCACTTTGGAGCTGCTCCAAAAGGTACAAAAAAACAGAATAAAAGTTACAAAAAAAACAAAAGAAAAACAAGTTGTCAGACCCTAATGGGCTGATGCCTATTACAGTGAAAAGACCGAAATACCCTTGATGGGTATTTCGGTATATATATATATATATATATATATATATATATATATATATATATATATATATATATATATATATATATATATATATATATGAGTGTACATATTTTAACATTCATGATATACACAATACCGACCAATAGATCTGAAAGCCAGAAACTTTCTTTCTTCAGTTTCATCACATATTTTCCATATCTCAGGATGCAAACAAGTAAAATAAATGAACTAGCTTTCAGATCAAACACACAGAAATGTGCAGGGCAATATGAAACTTACATAAGTAAGATCAAAGAGTTCAGAATCAACATCTTTTGGCCGAACGAGCCCTAAAGCTCTATGAAACACAATTGTGTGAAGTATACCTGCAACAGATTTCATACACATTGTCATAACAGAATACTAAATAATGAGAACATACATTAATTAGGTGCATCATAGTAATCAGAGAAGACAAATGCATATTAAAGGCACTCCCCATATATATAGGGCTAATGATGTGACTTACATCGTAAAACTTCTGGGATCTCAACTGCCTCCACCTCCTACAAACACAGATCAAACATTTCATAAAGTATTCCATACATACAGCATATGAGCACCATTGCAAGAGTCTACAGTAAGAAATAGGCAGAAAAGAGAAGAATCAGAAGACTTTAGAAATCTAAGACATACATGCAATAATGCAAAGCATCCTGTTCATACAGATAGAATGAGATAAAGTTGCAACTACCACCTGTTCTCAGACAATTGTTCAACTACCACCATTCTCTTATGCAGTGTTATGAAAAGCGTTGAGGCGTAGCGAGGCACTCCACCAAAAACTGAGGCGAGGCGTAAAGCGTAAGCCTCAAAAAAAATTGAAAACTTAAAAAAAATATAAAAATATATCTAAAAATACAAATAAATAAAAAAATGTTTTATTGATGAAGCAACAACCAATAAAAAATAGAAAATCTCAAATAAATACTAAAAAATATGAGATTAACATATAAAAGTAACTAAGAAACTGATTATATAATGAAAAATATCTGAAAACTAATTATATAAACTAATTATATAACTGAAAAATATCTGAAAACTAATTATATAACTGAAAAATAAAACTTCTTTTTCGAAAATCTTAAATAAATACTAAAAAATATGAGATTAACATATAAAAGTAACTAAGAAACAGATTATATAGCGAAAAATATATGAAAACTAATTATATAACTGAAAAATATCTGAAAAGTAATTACATAACTGAAAAACTATGTCACATAGGTGTGGGTGCGGGTGCGGGTGCGGGTGCGGGTGCGGGTACGGGTACGGATGCGGCACTTTAAAAAAACTTGGGTGCAGGGGTGTGGGGAGGGTATATATATATATATAGATAGATAGATAGATAGATAGATAGATAAAAATGAACTTGATTACGGATAACTGAATCTACTTTTGGATAGAAATAGACCTCAATGTGGTTGACTTCACCTAACACAAAGGAAGTTGTGTTCAAGTGTCGCACCCGCCTAAGTGCAGGTGCGATGCGGGTGTGCTGCCCTGTTAGAAGAGTCTGTGTTACATAGCTGAAAAATATAACTTCTTTTTTGAAAATCTCAAATAAATACCAAAAAATATGAGATTAACATATAAAAATAACTAAGAAACTGATTATATAATGAAAAATATCTGAAAACTAATTATATAAACAAAACATATAACTGAAAAATATCTTAAAACTAATTATATAACTGAAAAATATAACTTCTTCGAAAATCTCAAATAAATACTAAAAAATATGAGATTAACATATAAAAGTAACTAAGAAACTGATTATATAACGAAAAATATCTGAAAACTAATTATATAACTGAAAAATATCTAAAAACTAATTATATAACTGAAAAATATAACTTCTTCGAAAATCTCAAATAAATACTAACAAATATGAGATTAACATAAAAAAGTTATAACAAAAAATATCTGAAAACTAATTATATAAACAAATTATATAACTGAAAAATATCTGAAAACTAATTATATAACTGAAAAATATAACTTCTTCAAAAATCTCAAATAAATACTAAAAAATATGAGATTAACATATAAAAGTAACTAAGAAACTGATTATATAACAAAAAATATCTGAAAACTAATTATATAACTGAAAATTATCTGAAAAATAATTACATAACTGAAAACTTCTTCTTCTAAAAAATATAATATAACTTCTTCTTCTTAAACTAATTATATAACTGAAAAATATCTGAAAACTAATTATATAACTGAAAAACTTCTTCTTCTGAAAAATATAATACTTTGTTCATGCCTCAGGCTGGTGCCTTGAGACGCAGAGGGCCTCGTCTCAAGGCGAGGCACGCCTTTTGCGCCTCAAGGGGCGCTTTTAACAGCAATGCTCTTATGAAAGACAAGTACCTGCGATGAATAGAACTTTATGCTAAACATCCCACCAAACCTCTCCCTCAAATAAATATGCTTGTGTTATCGACCAAAGATTTAATTTGACTCATCCACCATAAAAAATACTAAAGATTCAAGTTTCCACTTGCACTTCTTCTCAAACAGCCATTTTTTTTTATTGCATTCCATGCTAGAAAAGATACAGACATTATGACTACAACTTCCAAGGAGATTAACCCTCCCACCCTGACCCCCTCTCATAAAATCACAACTTTCCGTACTAATCTTGGTAAGTTTCCCCCTTTTCTGGTGCATCCTTTCACCAACACAACCATCAACCTTTGTATCTACACGAGTGCAGTGTTCAAGCTCTAGACACCGAAACATCATTAGTACATGATAAAGCAAATGATCCTATACCATGCCTTCAGAAGTTGGAGATGACCCCAGTCCCCAGATAGTATTCCAAGATCCCTTGGCTGGTGCAACTTTTACCAATCCAACTATCACATTTGACCCTACTATGACGATATTGACAATGATAACAACGATCTAAATATAGAAAAAGGCCTATTACAAATTCAAACCTGGACTAGTAACACACACACACACACACACACACACACACACACACACACACACACATATATATATATATATATATACTTTAGTCCTCTTTTGTTCGTGGAACTGAAAGCCAATTCAGTGGAGTCAGAATTTTGTTTTGATACACAAAACTCCTGTCCCGCAAAAAGCGGGAAGAAGAATCCTTAGAGAAAACAGGATTGTGCTCTTTCTTCAAAAATTGTAGATTGTAGATTGTGCATTCACAAAATTCACAACAAAAACTTGAATAACACGGATCAAACACGCTATGCATTGAAATTTATGGGAAGCTGCACATTCAAGTGATGTCGATTGAACCCTAAATTGACTGCTTTATATATTAATTTTGGGCTAAGTGTCCGATACACTAGCGACACCGGAATTTCGATTATTACTCAGCTCAGCAATTAAACGTAAGGTCATTCAACAACCAGGACCAACTGACGAAGACGAACACAAAATCAGAAACTCGAAATACCCACAAATAGAACTCCCAAAAATTCATGAAAGAATGAGAAGAGGAAAAGGAGAAATTGATCCGCGCCGTACCAGTTCTTTAAGATGGCAAACCTCACAATTCATAGCTCCTCACCTCTCTCTAGCGATAAAAAAACGAGAACTCATGAGAAAAAGGATCATGTGGAAGATAATTATACGAAGATTAAGCCAACTTACCGTGGAAATCCAACACGGGGAAAAGCGAATAAGGGAAAATTTTACCTGAGAGAAAGCAAGGGGTGGGGAGAATATTCCGGCGGAATTGAACGGGAATTTAACACGATCTGCAAGAGAGGGGAAAGCGAAGGAGAGCTCTATCAAGCGTTTGGGCCGTTGATTTTTCCCGAGAATTGCAGGCAACTCCCTTTTCCTTTCCCAACTAGGGATGTATATGGTAGGGATTTGGGTCGGATATTCGATCGATTCAAATCCGATTAGTAAACTTTAAGGATTTAGATCAAAATAGTTTTTGGGCCGTCGGTTTTTACGTTTTCTCATCTGGATCCATCCTCTGCATACGCAAATGGGTCTTCGTTTATACTCACACTTATAACTAGAGGTGGGGGCACCAGCCCCATAGGCCCACAGATGTGTCATGAGCAATCAAGTTTGGACTGCTCCCCAATCCAAACTGGTTCAACAGAGGCTAATCCAGGAATCTACGTCAGCAGTATATATATATGAACTCTGCCTGTGTAAAACTGTTTAGTTATACAGTGCCGGTCCCAAGCTCGGATAAAGGAGGAGGGTTGCGGTAGGCCTATGACAGCCATCATAAAAACTTAGTCATACCCTATGAATATAAACCAATATGAGAATTTCGTTGGGGCGTTCCCTACTGAGCGACGCACTGTACTCTATAAGCCCGAAGACAGTGATAAATGGGCAAGGGTTGCTAGGTCGTCGCCCGGAAGCGAAGCGTCACACCGGCGCCCGGGTGTGGTGTCAAATAGGCAAGGGTTCCCTCACTTTGTTGGACGGGTGGGAGTAAAGAAGTTAGTCCAAGACCATAAAATTAGGTTAGCCACTTGGAACATAGGATCTTTAACTGGTAAGTTGGTAGAGTTAGTAGATGTTATGTGTAGGAGAAAGATTGATATTTTATATCTACAAGAGACCAAATGGGTAGGTGAGAAAGCAAAAGTGATAGAACCTTGGGGATATAAGATTTGGTATACAACAACAACTACGCCTTCATCCCAAAACCTATGGGGTCAGCGATATGAACCAAAAAAGAAATTCATTTTGGGTCTTCCACATGAATCATTTTCCTCCAATCATTTCTATCCAACGCCATGTCCTCGGTGAGGTTCAAAGCATTCATATCCTTTCCTATCATCTCCATCCAAGTCTTCCTAGGCCTACCCCGACCTCTTTTAACTAATATATTTTCCCATTTCTCCAACCTTCTAACTGGAGCATCATTAGGCCTTCGCCGAATATGTCCAAACCACCGTAAACGATTCTCTCGCATCTTATTTTCAATGGGTGCAACACCTACCTTCTTACGTATCTCTTCGTTCCGAATCTTATCTTTTATTGTATTTCCACACATCCATCTAAGCATCCGCATCTCAGCTACACTCATTTTTTGAATATGATGTCTCTTGGCAGCCCAACATTCCGTACCATATAGTAAAGCGGGTCTAATAGTCGTCCTATAAAACTTTCCCTTCAACCGCAATGGCATTCTACGATCGCACAGCACTCCAGTAGCACTTTTCCATTTCATCCACCCAACCTTTATCCTATGATTTACATCTCCATCAATTTCTCCATACTTTTGAATGATGGATCCCAAATATTTGAAATAATCATTCACCGGTATATCTTGCTCACCAAGCTTCACTACACTCCCATCCCTACTTCGTTCCTTACTAAACCGACATTCCATATATTCAGTCTTACTCTTACTCAACTTAAAACCTCTAGCTTCCAATGTCTGTCTCCATAATTCTAACTTAGCATTAACCCCAGCTCTAGACTCATCAATCAAAACAATATCATCAGCAAACAACATACACCACGGTACATTTTCTTGAATTGATCTCGTAAGCTCATCCATCACTATCGCAAATAGGAAAGGGCTTAAAGCAGATCCTTGATGTAACCCAACCGTTATCGGAAAATTGGTTGTCACCCCTCCACAAGTGCGGACATTGGTTACTACTCCTTCATACATATCTTTAATTATACTAATGTACTTGAGAGAAACACCTTTCTTCATCATTGTCCACCAGAGAACGTCCCTAGGTACTCTATCGTATGCCTTCTCTAAATCAATAAAAACCATATGCAAATCTTTGTTCCTCTCTCTATATCTTTCAATAAGTTGTCTAAGAAGATGTATAGCTTCCATAGTTGATCTTCCAGGCATAAAACCAAATTGATTCTCCGATATCATGACAACCTTCCTCAACCTAGACTCAATCACCCTCTCCCAAAGTTTCATAGTATGACTCATGAGTTTTATACCACGATAGTTTGTGCAATCTTGCATATCACCCTTATTCTTATATAAAGGCACCAAAGTACTCTTCCTCCACTCATTAGGCATCTTATTTGTTCGCCAAATCAAGTTAAAAAGATTTGTCAACCATTCTAAACCTTTCTCTCCCAAGCATTTCCAAGCCTCGATAGGTATACCATCTGGGCCAACTGCCCTTCTTGATTTCATTTTCTTCAAAGCCTCTGCAATTTCTTTCTTTTGAATCTTGCGCATGAAGTCACGATTTATCTCATGAAAAGGAATGGAGAAGTCTCCAAGATCTTGAGCATGACTATCATTAAATAGCTTATCAAAATAATCTTTCCATCTCTCCTTAATCTCCTCATCTTTGACTAAAACCCTTTGCGTTTCATCTTTGATACATCTAACCATACCCAAATCCTTCGATTTCCTATCTCTCATCTTTGCAAGCCTATAAATATCCTTCTCGCCTTCTTTGGTATCCAACTTGTCATAAACCTCCTTATATACCTTAGCCCTCGCGTTTCGAACAACTTTTTTAGCTTCCTTCTTTGCTATCATATACTTCTCCAAATTCTCATTATCACGACTCTTACTTAGATTTCTATAACACTCTCTTTTAACCTTAATAGCTAATTTGACATCCTCGTTCCACCATGATGTATCCTTACCTAGTGGTGCACCGCCTTTAGACTCACCCAATACCTCCTTAGCTACTTTTCTCATACCACCCGCTATCTTATTCCACATTGATTCTGAATCCTCCTCGAGACACCAATCAACTTCCTTAACTACCTGCTCTACAAACATTCCTTGTTTAGCTCCTTTCAGTGCCCACCACTTAATTCTAGGATCTATCCTATGTCTATCCCTTTTGCGGCATTGTCTAATTCTAAGATCTAAAATTAAGACTCTATGTTGTGTAGCTACACTTTCTCCTGGTATAACCTTACAATCGATGCAACAACCCCTATCTCTCTTTCTAAGTAGGAAAAAATCTATCTGACTCGTATTAACCCCACTTTTAAATGATACTAGGTGAGACTCCCTCTTCCTAAACCAAGTGTTTGCTAAGATCATATCATAGGACAAACAAAAATCTAAAATCCTTTCTCCACTTTCATTTCTTTCTCCTATACCATATCCTCCATGGATATTCTCAAATCCCTCCCTACTAATGCCTACATGTCCATTAAGGTCACCGCCGATGAAAAGCTTTTCTCCATAAGATGTCTCTTGTACTACTCCATCTAAATCTTCCCAAAATTGATGCTTAATGGAATCATCTAAACCTACTTGAGGTGCATAAACACTAATAATATTAATAATATCCGTACCTAATACTAATTTAATAAGTAAAATTCTATCATGCTTAATGGATATAAGATTTGGTATACAGGAATAAATAGGAATAGGAATGGAGTAGGGATTGTTATGAGTCGTGAGTTTATAGATAATATAGTTGAGGTCCGTAGGAAGGGTGATAAGATTTTACTTATTAAATTAGTATTAGGTACTGATATTATTAATATTATTTGTGTTTATGCACCTCAAGTAGGTTTAGATGATTCTATTAAGCGTCAATTTTGAGAAGATTTAGATGGAGTAGTACAAGGGATATCTTATGGAGAAAGGCTTTTTATCGGCGGTGACCTGAATGGGCATGTAGGCATTAGTAGGGATGGATTTGAAAGTATCCATGAAGGCTATGGTATAGGAGAAAAAAACAAAAGTGGAGAAAGGATTTTAGATTTTGGTTTGTCCTATGATATGATCTTAGAAAACACTTGGTTTAGGAAGAGGGAGTCTCACCTAGTAACATTTAAAAGTGGGGTTAATACGAGTCAGATAGATTTTTTCCTACTTAGAAAAAGAGATAGGGGTTGTTGCATCGATTGTAAGGTTATACCGGACGAAAGTGCAGCTACACAACATAGAGTCTTAATTTTAGATCTTAGAATTAGACAATGCCGCAAAAGGGATAGACATAGGATAGATCATAGAATTAAGTGGTGGGCACTGAAAGGAGCTAAACAAGGAATGTTTGTAGAGCGGGTAGTTAAGGAAGTTGATTGGTGTCTCGAGGAGGATTCAGAATCTATGTGGAACAAGATAGCGGGTGGCATGAGAAAGGTGGCTAAGAAGGTATTTGGTGAGTCTAAAGACGGTGCACCGCTAGGTAAGGATATATCATGGTGGAACAAGGATGTCAAATTAGCTATTAAGGTTAAAAGAGAGTGATATAGAAATCTAAGTAAAAGTCGTGATAATGAGAATTTGGAGAAGTATATGATAGCAAAGAAGGAAGCTAAAAAAGTAGTTCAGAACGCGAACGCAAGGGATAAGGTATATAAGGAGGTTTATGACAAGTTGGATACCAAAGAGGGCGAAAAGGATATTTATAGGCTTGCAAAGATGAGAGATAGGAAATCGAGGGATCTGGGTATGGTTAGATGTATCAAAGATGAAACACAAAGGGTTTTAGTCAAAGATGAGGAGATTAAGGAGAGATGGAAAAATTATTTTCATAAGCTATTTAATGAAAGTCATGCTCAGGATCTTGCAGATTTTTCCATTCCTTTTCATGAGATGAATTGTGACTTCATGAGCAAGATTCAAAAGAAATAAATTGCAAAGGCTTTGAAGAAAATGAAATCAAGAAGAACAGTTGGCCCAGATGGTATACCTATCGAGGCTTAGAAATGTTTGGGAGAGAAAGGTTTAGAATGGTTGACAAATCTTTTTAACAATATTTGGTGGACAAATAAGATGCCTAATGAGTGAAGGAAGAGTACTTTGGTGCCTCTATATAAGAATAAGGGTGATATACAAGATTACACAAACTATCGTGGTAAAAAACTCATGAGTTATACTATGAAACTTTGGGAGAGGGTGATTGAGTCTAGGTTGAGGAAGGTTGTCATGATATCAGAGAATCAATTTGGTTTTATGCTTGGAAGATCAACTATGGAAGCTATACATCTTCTTAGACAACTTATTGAGAGAAATAGAGAGATGAACAAAGATTTACATATGGTTTTTATTGATTTGGAGAATGCTTACGATAGAGTACCTAGGGACGTTCTCTGGTGGACAATGATGAAGAAAGGTGTTTCTCTCAAGTACATTAGTATAATTAAAGATATGTATGAAGGAGTAGTAACCAATGTCCGCACTTGTGGAGGGGTGACAACCAATTTTCCTATAACGGTTGGGTTATATCAAGGATCTGCTTTAAACCCTTTCCTATTTGCTATAGTGATGAATGAGCTTACGAGATCAATTCAAGAAAATGTGCCGTGGTGTATGTTGTTTGCTGATGATATTGTTTTGATTGATGAGTCTAGAGCTGGGGTTAATGCTAAGTTAGAATTATGGAGACAGACATTGGAAGCAAGAGGTTTTAAGTTGAGTAAGAGTAAGACAGAATACATGAAATGTCGATTTAGTAAGCAACGAAGTAGTGATGAGAGTGTAGTGAAGCTTGGTGATCAAGAAATACCGGTGGATGATTCTTTCAAATATTTGGGATCTATCATTCAAAAGTATGAAGAAATTGATGGAGATGTAAATCATAGGATAAAGGTTGGGTGGATGAAATGGAAGAGTGCAACTGGAGTGTTGTGCAATCGTAGAATGCCATTGCGGTTGAAGGGAAAGTTTTATAGGACGACTATTAGGCCCGCTTTACTATATAGTACAGAATGTTGGGCTGCCAAGAGACATCATATTCAAAAAATGAGTGTAGCTGAGATGTGTATGCTGAGATGGACGTGTGGAAATACAATAAAAGATAAGATTCGGAACGAGGAGATACATAAAAAGGTAGGCGTTGCACCTATTGAAAATAAGATGAGAGAGAATCATTTACGGTGGTTTGGACATATTTGACGAAGGCCTAATGATGCTCCAGTTAGAACGATGGATAAATGGGAAAATATATTAGTTAAAAGAGGTCGGGGTAGGCCTAGGAAGACATGGATGGAGGTGATAGGAAATGATATGAATGCTTTGAACCTCACCGAGGACATGACATTGGATAAAAATGAATGGAGGAGAAGGATTCATGTGGAAGACCCAGAATGATTTTCTTTGTTGGTTCATATCGTCGACCCCAATTGTTTTGGGATGAAGGCGTCGTTGTTGTTGTTGTGTATATATATATATATATAACATTAAACTAGATGTATTTAACATTAGATAAATTAAATTATATTAAAATGATTAAAATACTTTTAAATCAGTGATATTTTTTAAAATATATGATTATTTTTTGAGGTAAAAAGATAAATTTAATGAATTTATAAAGTTTTTTTTTAAAAAAAAAGTGTTTGACTTTTCAATTACCTTAAACAACCATGCAACCATGCTTTAAAGATGTTTTAATCATTTTATAAAGTTGAATAATTTAATATTAATTTAATTATATATATATATATATACCTAACCAGCCCAACGACCTAATGAACAGTTGTGGGCTGAGTATTTGCCAATGAGCCGCTTTAACTCAGGGTGGCAAAATTTGACCCGACTCGCCAACCCGCTTCTTAGCCGGGTTAGGGTTTGGCTTAAACGGGTTCATGTCGTAAATGGGTTGTGTTCGTGTTAGGGGTATGGCAACCCGCCAACCCATTTGACCCGTTTAATAAATAGGTTAGGCGGGCGGGTCAACCCGTTTAATTATTTATGTTTATCTTGATGATTGTAAGACAACTTGATGGATATGTTTGCAGTATGGTTGTAACTTGTAAGACAATTATGTTGATGTTGTCTTTATGTTTATGACTTTATGTTAAAGTTTTATGTTAATGTTGGTAGTACAATTTCATATTGAGATTTGCCAAAAAAAAAGTATAATATGTATTTTTTTTTGTGTTTCTAATTGTGTTATTTGGGTTACTCAGGTCGGTTATCGTGTCTATGTTATCGGGTTGACCCGTTTAATAAACGGGTCGTCGTGTCGTGTAATCATGTCGTGTCGATCCGACCCGTTTATTAAACAGGTTAACCGTGTCGTGTCGGGTTACCCGTTCAATAAATGGGTCGTGTTCGTGTTTGCCACATCTGACCCGTTTAATAAATGGGTCGTGTTTGTGTTGAGGTATTCTGACCTGCCAACCCGTTAACCCAACCCACCAACACGACCCGATTGCCACCCCTAGCTTTAACCAGCCATGCCAGGTCAAAGGCCTAGTCGACTGACCCATTGCCTACCCTACTTATAACCATAGTCAACATAAATATCAGCAAAATTTTGAAAACAAGGTGGCTTCGTCACTATATATATTTAAGAAACCAAGTCAAGTTAAAATCATAATATTATGAATTCTTTTTTTTTTTCAAAAATCTTGTTTGTATTACAATATTTCAACAATAGTAATGCCCCTTCTAAATACTTAAAGTTATTATAATTTTTGTTATGTGTTTTTGAAGTTTTTTAAAGAGTCCTATATTTCAAAGCCAAAGTTGAATCAATTTCACTAGGGCAAGGGGTAAGCCTACAAAGTTTTACATGGTCACGACAGCTACGCAACGCAGGCAAAGTCAACACAACTAAATCTTTGATCCCAGGGGCAGTTTTTCCACATAAATATAAAGAAACAGTTGCACTAGAATGTAAAATATGCATGCATTGCGATCCTTTAGGGCCCGTTTGTTTGTCACGAAAAGTGGGAGTTTTTCGCGAAAATGCATGGACGGGCGTTTCTGCGATCCCCACCGTGACCAAACAAACTGAGTACTCATTTTTCTAGAGGAAAAAGAGCCCAAAATACACAGGACTCCCCTACTTTCAGAGGAAAGGGTTCTCGTGAAGGGTGACCCAATTCAGTTTCTGCGAAAAGAAAAGGGCAGAGCAAATGTTCTGAGGGCCTCGGAAACTAATTCTCATTAAAACAAGGGGCGGGACTTTACCAACTTCACAATCATTTATTTTAGGAAAGAAAAAAAAGAGCGCTAAAGCTTCATTCTTCTCATTCCAGATGAATTTGGGGACTCTACCTTATTATAAAAAAAGAGTGTTGGGTAAAGCAATCCCTCTTTATGGATGAACACTTTAGTCTTTATAAGACTAAGATTATATTATTATTATTAGTTGTTTATGAAGCATAGTTGTATTCATCATATATTATATATTATGAATCATGAATTGTGTTTTTATATCTTTTGTCACAATTTGTTTTTTTTTTAAAGGCAAGCTGGGGTTAAGCGTACCTCTACCAGTTATACAACTATACCATTGGGTTTTGAACCTTCAACATCCCAACACAAGGTGACGTGCACTAGCTGCTCCTGCCAGACAAGCGAAACCCCCATTGGTACCTGATGATATACTGCTGAATATGCATAAATTACATTGTGAGCTGTTGATTTTTAAAGCATTTCAAAAATCTGTTGACATGTTGCAAACATGATCCAAAGCTCATTTTCTACTAAGCAGATCATGTATACTATATTTATAAAGTCTGTTTTAAAAAATTGTAAAAAATACAAGAAATAGTGTTTTCTATTAATTAGTATGTCTCTTCATAATAATCAACATTCACCTTATAGTTAATTTAACTTTAAACCGTTTATATTAGTGCTGTCAGTGTTCAACTGTTTGTAATGACCCAAATGCTTTGAAAATAATAGTTTTTTTTAGATATGCATTTACTTCCGTTGGTAGATTAAGTTATTGTTATGGTGGAAAAACAAAAAAAAGTTAAAATACAATTCTTCAAAAACAATAAAGGTTTGCTTTAGTAATTTAGCATGAAAATTGAAAGTATTTTCTTTTCATAACTTTATATCTTCCACTTGTTTCCTAGGAGCAGAGAGTGCATGTCACCTTGTGTTGCGATGTTGCAAGCTCAAATCCCTATAGTAAATTTGGGGTCTACCTAAACCCCAGCATGCCTATCTAAAAAAACTACTACTAATAGTATTTTTATTATTTTAATCAGTTGAATGCTGCTTACATTGGTATAAGTAGTTTAAATTGGACAAAGCTACAAACATGCATAGTCTAAACCAATAGTGCAAATGGATTGGATCCAATAGGACTTGTGATTCAAATCTAGTACATTGCTCAATTTGGATCCTAAGATACAATGTTTATTTGTTTTTTGGATGGAATTATGTGTTTTGAGAGATTTTTGGATGGAATTATGTGTTTTGAGAGAGAGAGAGAGAGAGAGAGAGAGAGAGAGAGAGAGAGACGAACTATAACCATCAACATTGGATTAGGATCCATAGAGTTGGAGCAGTTCTATATCGTATTTGGCGAGTTTGGATTTGTACTGCTGAGTTCTATCTATGCTAGGTCGAGTTGGGCATGAACCCAGGTTGGTATCGCTGTCAGCACCTTGGTGTCAGGTCTAAGCCCTGACCCACCTAGGCCGGACGCAAGACCAGCCTATTGACAGCCTTGTGTAATGTTTAAAAGTCAAAACAGGAATGGGATTCCATCTTTATAATTGAATACAAACAATGGTGTTGGAATCCAATTCCATTTCATGAACTAATCCAAACTAAAAAATTGGAATCTATAGGAGTTAAATTCCAGGAATTTAATTCCTAGAATTAGATCCCACCGGATTCTCCCAATCATAAACCATTAGCATTTCTCATAAACAAACCATGCTGAGGTCACATCCATTGGATAGATCTCATACTTTATTACTTTTTGCATAATGTCAAAACGGAAAAATGTAAACCTATCCAATAGAAAACCTTCCAAACCTATCCAACAAGAAACATTTAGCAATTTTTTTTTTATGTTTTTTGATTTACTTAAAATTGATACTTGAACCGTGTATTTTGGATGAAAAATGATATTTAGAGCCTTAAAAAATTATAAAATTGTAGGTTGTTGATTTTTAAAACATTATAAAAACATTCGGAATCAAATGCTTCAAGAACTGATTCCTATAAAAAAAAAGCGCATAGATCTCATCTTTAAAGTTAGATTTAAAAAAAAAAATTACAGAAAATCCTATAAATGTTTTTTATTGAGTAGGTTTGAGAGTTTTTCTATGAGAGCGGATCCTTTCAAATGCTAATCTCACCCAGCGTTTACAACCACAGGATCTGCTCTAGTTTTCTATTGGGTAGGTTTTAATTCCCATGTCAAAAAGTACCAAATATAATTTCTATATTAGATCCAATAGCACCATTCAAATCATGGATCCGATTTCAATCATACTCCGTCGGATCTGATTCTGGTATACTGTCTAAAACTTTGTTTCATACCGGACCAACATTTATCTCAACCATATCTTGTCTGTTCTCTTCTCACCTCTGCCAAACCCTAACTGAACCCGGATGATCCAGATCCATGTAAAAACATAAACCCATTCGGGTCTAGGACGGGCTCCATATTCACGATCCGCATACGATCAATCCAAAACCCTTCGCATCCCACCATCAACAATCATTGGCAGCTGATCACCCACGCATGCGCGAGTGGTGTCGCCGGTCCCCGCCGGAAATCTGATCGGAGAGAGAGAGAGATGGTCGCGTGGTTACTCCTTATGATCTTGCTCGCGCCAACGGCGGCGATCTACCTCCCGTCGCCTTCGAATTCGACGGCCGGACCCTTCCCCTCGCCGACGGCGACCCTCGAGCCCTCCCCTTCTCCTCCTCCTCTCCTGAGGGTACGAAAAAAACCGCACTCGTTTTTACCCTCTAATAAGCAACAAAATCGCGATTTTTTGTTGTGTCGTCGTCTGAGAATCTCGATTCGTGTTTTTCTAATCGGCTCTTCTGAAAACCCTAACTCTTTTTCTTAGTCATTTTCAAGGAAAGCCCGAAATTTCATCGGCTTTTGTTGTTTGGCTTGATAAAATCACGTTCTATGTTCGAAAATTTTGATCGATTGCGTTTCTGTGCGTAAATTTCGTTGCTTGATTTCTTATTTTCTGTTTGGAATTTATCATCTCCTCAGTTATACTAATATATTTTGGAATTTCAGCTTGCTTCAATTGAAGTTAATTTCGTGAAAGGAAAAATGCTAACGGATTCATTTCATCTGGCATGAAATCGCTGCATTTGTTGGTTAGTTTTTTGGAGTATTCGTTGGTCGGGCTAATTGTATGACGATATGTAGGAAATTTTGAGGGCGATCTCGATCAAGGAAAAATGGGGAGCGGAAGACACGAGCTTCTCCTATATCAAGATCAGGAACACTAGGACTGGTGTGTCTCGGCGATATGAATTCTACGTTCGGGTTGGGCAGACCGTCATGGCGATCAAATTCGCCGATGAACTTGCGTCGTGGAAGCGGTCACAGAGAAAGGGGTCGACATTGCGACCGGGATCGGCTTTTCTTGATCTGGTTGGTTCGAAGCCTGTGCTGGAATCTCTGGAGTTCGAGGGTCCACTTGAATTAGCTATCACGGGAGAAGATGAAGTGCCTCTGATTCTTCCGGTAAGTTTCGTTTGTCGTCCTTTCAACAAACTTTCTTTGGCTGAAAAAAATTGCGAAGAAATCTGTTTAACTTGAAGGAACAATTGAATGCACTTCATTATGCGCATGTTAGTGTGCAACACTGCATATGAATTATTTTTTATACTTGGCAACTTTGTTCTTATCATTTTGCATATATTACAATCATGTAATTTTAAGAAAAAAATTATCTGATTCACAATTTAAATTAGCAAGTGTTTGAACACACCCAGTAGAACAAGAAAATGCTATAAGTTGGAATATTGAATTTGTCCTCATAATGATATCCAAACTAATTTTGATTTGGGCGATGAATAATTTGATGACCCAATTCTAAATGAGCTTGTGTACTGCAAAAAAGAAGGTTCTTGCTTAGGATTTTAGATATATATGTACTTTTTTTGATAGGAAAGCTATGGGTGTAGCTCCGGTGGGATTCGAAACTGAGACCCTTCAGTTTGATAGTGTAACTATAACGTCCAGAGGATAGAAAGCTATGCCCCAGTTTGGCTAGATGCAACTTTTGAAAGTGATTGCAGGGTAGCTAATTGCAAAACGGCTGCATATTGCTTGCCTTGCACAATAAAAACTTCTCTCCATCTTTTTTGTATTATCCTTCTCGAGTAAATAAATAAGGGAGTTCCAATGTAGGAGACAAGTACAACTTGATTTTATGGCTAGGTTGAATTATTTGTTTATTATTTGCTTTGAGGTGGTTTTCCACAGTCCATAAACCCAGATTTTAGGAGTATTATTAGATTTCAATGTTTCTTTATTTGATTTTTTGGTGGTTGCACCAGCCGATTGTATGACCAATGGTAACAGTCCAGTTTCCAAACATACAAATAAGTGCAAGAACGGGCCATATCTTCCTGAGCTATACCTTTTTCTCACTTGCAGAAGATGACTCTATCAAACCCTAGATTCAATACTATGTGAGGATAGAAATTTGGTAGAAAAAGGTTGATGAAGAAATTTGAGAATGTGCTGTGAACACCATATATACATCAAGAACACAAAATTATGTGCGAAGACCATATATACCACTAGGGTACAGGAAATGTAATTCTTGTTTCCCCGATCAGTGTACATAAATGAAATATGACAGTAAAGAACATGGATTTGCATAGTAAAGAACATGGATTTGAGATCATCAATCTGTTTAGAAAACATTGGCAGCATTGTAAAAGAACGATTATGGCCGATAGTTTAAACCTCCAAATAAATGTTAAAGTTCTGTACATAGGGATGCCAACAGATTGGGTTTGGTCAGATATCCGACCGAACCGAACCAAACCGAACCCAATTAGTTGGGTTTGGTACAAAAAATTGAATCCTATTAAGAAATCGGGTTGGATTCAGTTTTGTACAATTGAATTCGGAGTCAGTTTCAGCCGAGATCCAATCAGATTCTCAAGGGTGCTGTCATTCATATACATTTTCAATAAAAAGGAGACGCCAATGAAACTCGAAAACCAACCTCACACATCAATTGACAACTTTAATGTCAGCCACTTACCACTCAAGCACTTCCGCACTGATAGGTTATGGAACATTATTTTATATAACGACTAACAACGAATCCGATCCAAATCACCTTTTTAAGCAGATTTTGGGTCAGATTCGGTTATTTAATGTTTTGAGAGATTTGGATTTTTGTTTCAACAATATTTTGTCTGACTCCAAATCCAAATCCGAATCCAATTAAAGCATATATGATTTGTCAGATATGGTAATGCCCTCATCCAACCTGTTGACATCCCTATTTGTACAGAAGCACAAAGAAACTACTAACCAGATTCAATTACTAATCATTAAAAATCATGTTAATTCTTAACACTAAGGGTAATTGAGAGTCCAACCACTAGATGATCAATTTTTGCCTCCACTTGCATTATTATGACAGTTCATGAGTCATTGACTGTTAGTGCATTGTTAGGCGAAAATGTCTTTGTTACTGTTGCCAAAGACACATTTGTGGAAAATGTCACTGGAAGCTTGGAGCAAAAGATACAGCCCAGTTGGAGTTTTGGGAACTATATTCAAAATTGCAACTCACCAAGGCCACTTTGAATAACTGGTTTGTACTTGTGCTACCAGTTTGTAATGTGGGTGTATGGCCTTTTTCACAGTATGGTGTCTGATAAAGTCCAGAAAATCACAGGTTGTGTTATTTGCTAAAAATTTCAGATATTTTGAGTAATAGTATTATCAAGGTTGTATTGTATCGTCACCCTTGTTGGTTGGGTCCAAAATAAGATATGTATTGTATCGTAAAAAAATGTAATTTTTTAATAAAAAATTTCCAAAATTTCCAAAAAAATTGTGAAAAATTAGCAAAAATTCAAACTACATGAAACAATGGTGAATTGCACAAAATACAACCATAAAATCATATATGAAGCATTTATGTATCTATGAGCTGCATAAGATATCATAATCAAGTTTTTTAAAAATAACATATGAAACAATAACCAAGTTTTTTAAAAATATACCATCAATCATCATCATTATCACCATCATTATCATTATCTTCTTCTTCTTCTCCTCCTTCTTCAACATTCGTATCATCTCTAATGTACATGGGTTCTTCATCATGTACTGAGCTCCTTTCACGTTTATCCACTTAATATCTTCTTCATTCAGAATGTCTGCTTCTTCTTGAACCCATGCATCCAATACATAAAAATTTTTCAAACTAATGAGATCAAATTGCTCTTTATGCTTCCTTGATGATAATTTTTCTATTTACCTAAAAAGATGACATAAAAAATTAAAATTAGTTGGGTTTTGTATGATATAAAAAACTTTAAATAAACACATAAAAATGACAAATAAACTTTATAAATTTATGTACCCTTGCCTCAGCCATAAGTTATATCGAACATAAATGAGGTCATTGAGCTTTTTGTGCTCTAATTTATTTTTTTGTTTTGTATGTATTTGCTCAAAGACGCTCCAATTTTTCTCGCATTCACTTGCACTATACGTTTGGCTAAGAACGTGAATGACAAAAACTCTCAAGTTTAGAATATCACTTTCAAATCTGATGCATTACATATCTGAAAAAACAAGAAAATAATAAATCAATAAGATAATAACAAATATAATAATATAAAACATCATAACTAAATAACAATATGAAATTAAAATTGAAATAGACAAAATAAATTACCTGGACGCATCGTGGCACGGTTTCACACTGCTGCAGGTCTCCTTATATCGTACAATGTATTATTATAAATCTTTATTTCCTTGTGAATTTGATCTTGAATGCCATAATTGATAAAGTGGTGTTTTGGGTCTGGATATCATACCAGACCCAAATCCAACCTGTACAAACCTGTATAACCTTTATGTACAACCTATATGTTTTATTTCATTCTGGGTCTGGATATTATACCAGACCCGGACCCATATTGTACACTGTACACTCAAAACATATTAATATACCCTCTTTAGGTCACGATTTCACATATTGAAATCGTGACAGCCGCAACCCCTTTCTTCTTCTATTTCTTTTCTCTTTCTCAACGCAGTTTCTGTGAAGATTCTAACATGGTATCAGAGCGAAGGTCCATCGAGGGTTGAAGAGGCTTCCGAAAGGTGCAACCGATCAACGAAAGGTTTGAGGTCTCCACTGTCTCCTGTCTTGTACTCTTCTTCAGTTCTTTTTCTCGTTCCTCCACCTCCTTCCACTCCCTTTCTTCTCTCTTGCTGGTAAATTCACGTCCCACGAGGGTCTGATATTCACGTGAACCCTTGTTCACGCAAACCCTGAGTGTCGATTCTGAGTGTCGATTCTGATATTCACGTGAACCCTTGTTCTCGCAGACCCTGAGTGTCGCAAAAGGAAAACTCTACTAAAGTTGTGATTCACGTAACGACGTGAATCGCTGAAGTTGATTCAATCGTTCACGTGAATCGACCCACCTTTTCACCCACGATTCATCCTTTCTTCTTTTCGCCTGTTTTTCCAAACCTGGTGCACCAGATCTGTTTCACTTCTTGCGCATTCCCCTCTATGCATATTAAGCCCTCTTTGTTGTTCGTATTTGCTGAGTGACAATAGTTTGTTTTAATCTGATTCTTACCTCTTTTTTAAGTGTCTCATCCTTAAAATAAGTCTTCTCTCACTGTCACAGGTGGTACCCACATTGTTTTTATCTGAAAAACACTTAGTACATTCAGATTAATTTTATGTTCCATGTGTGAAAATTTTCAATTTTCATTACGTTAATCTCCAATCTTATAAAAGTGTAAGGGAAAACTTATTTCTGATTCCCTTTAAACCAGACAGTCTCTGATCGCCAGTTTTAAGGTTTTCACAGCCCGAAAAAAAAGGGGCCGATCAACAAATCTTACAGGCAGAAGATTGAGCGTTTTGTGAACACTCTTGTTACCTTTCCTTTCTCCATGGATTCTTATTCTTCTCAATCGAGTCTCTCTTCAAGTTTTCTTAATCAACTTGTTTCCGAAAAGTTAAACACCTCAAACTTTTTGATTTGGAAGAGACAAATCATACCTTTCATAAGGAGCCAAGGTCTCTTAGGTCACTTGGATGGAACCACTCTAGTTCTCTTAGAATTTGTTACGAGAGAAGAGAAAGATGATAAAGGGGCAAGTTCAATTGTGTATGTCAAAAATGCAGAATATCTCAACTGGGAAATGAAAGATCAATCAGTAGTTGCATACATCACTTCTACCTTGTCTCAAGAGGTTCTTGTTGCGATCCCCGACAATTGTACAACCCTGCAATTTTGGGAGAAATTGGTTCAGACGTATTCACAAGTTTCACAGGCGATGATGGTTTTTCTCAAGAGGGAATTTCAGCTACTGAGAAAAGATTCCATGACCATCATGGAATATCTCAACAAGATGAAGCCTATCACATACCAACTTGCAGTTATAGGATGTGCCGTGAGTGACAGTGACATGGTGCAACAAACTCTGAGTGGATTGGGACCTGACTATAATATGATCGTCACTTCACTATTATGTCTGCCTGCTCTTCCTACCTTTGATGAGTTGAGAGCTAAACTGATTCAGTATGAGATGACTCTGAATAGATTTTCTCAAGAAACACATGCTCATACAAATTCCCAAGAAGTCCTTGCCACAGGAGTGACTTATGGTCGAGGACGAGGACGAGGAGGACAAGGGCGAAATGGACACGGAGGACGTGGATTGCTTCCCACTCTAAATATCTTAACTCATACTCAGGGACAATGGCCAATCCCCACTTGCTTCCTCTGCAACAAAAAAGGGCATATCAAGGCGATATGTTGGCACAACCCTGAAAATAAAGGAAAGACTCCACAGACAGAACAGAAAGCAAAGCCCACTAATATCAGAGACAATGGAGAGATTAGAGATCTGTTAATATCTGCCCTCTCAGAATTGAAGTTAAAACAGAACGATCAAGGCACATGGTTTGTCGACTCAGGGGCAGCAACTCACGTGACTGGTGATGCAGGTAAACTTTCTAAACCTGTCCCTTATTTTGGCAAAGGTAACATTGTCACTGGAGATGGATCCTATCATCCTGTTTCCCATGTTGGAAAATCTGTCATTCCCATGTCACACTCTACTCTTGAACTTACTGATGTACTTCATGCTCTAAATATCAAGAAAAATATTGTCTCTGTTTCCAAGCTTGTTGATGATAATCATGCTTCAGTCGAATTCACTCCCTTCTCTGTGCAGGTCAAGGACCTTCGCACGAGGGAAACATTCGCTGAAGGAAAAAGACGAGGCAATATGTATGTCTTTGAAGAAGCTCCATGTCATCCCGTCCGCCCTATTCATCTGGATTCGAAGTCTTCATTAGAGTCGTGTTCCTTCCCTTCAACAAATGTTTTTAGTATTTCTGAATGTAATAAGCTTTTCTTATGGCATAGTCGATTAGGATATTGTGGGAGTCATTTTATTAAGAAACTTCTTTCTAATAATCTCATTCCAAAAGAAAGTCTCAATGTGGATGAGAAAAGTCAGAAATGTTTCAGTTGTTCTTTATGCAAAAGTCATGTATTGCCTTTTGATTCTATTAATAAGAGAGCTTCAAAGCCTTTTAGGACGATATGTTCTGATGTATGGGGACCTGCCCCGGTTGCCTCTGGGTCTGGGAGCAGATACTACCTAATCTTTGTTGATAGCTACTCTCGATACACCTGGATATATTTCAGGTGTATCGAGAGTAGCTATCAACAAAGATTAGGTACTTCATGCTCTAAATATCAAGAAAAATATTGTCTCTGTTTCCAAGCTTGTTGATGATAATCATGCTTTAGTCGAATTCACTCCCTTCTCTGTGCAGGTCAAGGACCTTCGCACGAGGGAAACATTCGCTGAAGGAAAAAGACGAGGCAATATGTATGTCTTTGAAGAAGCTCCATGTCATCCCGTCCGCCCTATTCATCTGGATTCGAAGTCTTCATTAGAGTCGTGTTCCTTCCCTTCAACAAATGTTTTTAGTATTTCTGAATGTAATAAGCTTTTCTTATGGCATAGTCGATTAGGACATTGTGGGAGTCATTTTATTGAGAAACTTGTTTCTAATAATCTCATTCCAAAAGAAAGTATCAATGTGGATGAGAAAAGTCAGAAATGTTTCAGTTGTTCTTTATGCAAAAGTCATGTATTGCCTTTTCATTCTATTGATAAGAGAGCTTCAAAGCCTTTTGGGACGATATGTTCTGATGTATGGGGACCTGCCCCAGTTGCCTCTAGGTCTGGGAGCAGATACTACCTAATCTTTGTTGATAGCTACTCTCGATACACCTGGATATATTTCATAAAAAATAAGTCATAAGTTTTCCTTTTGTTTCAAAATTTTCTTTCCTTAGTAAAAAATCAATTCTCTGAGTCTATCCAATTCTTTCAATGTGATGGAGGTGGGGAGTTCTCATCTAGTGACTTTATTTCTTTTCTTCAAAATAATGAGATAGGAAGAAGGGTGTCCTGCCCACACACGCCACAACAAAATGTGATTGCTGAGCGAAAACACAGGCACATTGTTGAAAGTGCCATGAGTATGCTCCATGATAGTAATCTTCCCATTAACCTGTGGACATAAGCTTTTCATTTCGCCGTACATGTGATAAATAGATTGCCTATGGTTGTTCTAGAGAATAAGTCTCCTTATTACTGTCTTTTTGGAGCTCATCCTAGTTATCATGATTTGCGTGCTTTTGGATGTGTTTGTTATGTGCATATTGATCGGTCCCTGAGAAACAAGTTTCAGGACAAGGCTCAGAAGTGTAGATTTGTGGGATATGCCGACGACTACAATGGATACATGTGTTACGATCCCGTCAACAGACGTATCAGAATCTCAAGAAATGTCATCTTTGATGAACACAATTTTGATCACCAAGCTGGCACAATGGATATGTCCTCTACCATGACCGAAGTTTATTATCCTTGGCTGAATTCATAACTTTTTTGCTAGTTCCAATGAAGTCTGCCCTCCAGATTGTGGGCAGCAGGAAAAAGAAATGTCTGAGACTATTGACATATCGGGATCACAGGATTGGGAAGAAATATCATCTATACCGGGCAGATACAAGGGCATTTGCTATGCTAGACAGAGAACAACAACACCAAATATTTCAAATCACACCTCAGCAGCTGCACCTACTCCTTCTCATACTCTTGAGGTCAGAAGATCCAATCGCATGCGACATCCTATTGATAGGTGGGTCAGCTATAACAATTTCTCTTTGGACTTTCAGCTTTTCTTAACTGCTTTGAATAAGGGAGATGAACCTATCATGTACTATCAGGCAGCTACTTCCACTAAATGGGTAGAAGCCATGAATGATGAAATGCAAGCCTTACATGAATGTAGAACCTGGGAAATCGTTCCCAGACCACCGATGTAAAAAATGCATTTTTGCATGGGGATTTGAAGGAGGAAGTCTATATGAAACAACCCCCTGGATATCAAGAACAAAACTGTAAAACACATGTGTGCAGGCTAAAAAGAGCTATCTATGGCCTAAAACAAGCATCTCGCTCTTGGTTTGACAGCTTCTCCCTTGAGATTCAGAAACATGGATTCTCACGCTCCCTATTGGATCACTCATTATTCATTTTTAGAAGTCAGAATGTGATCACTCTACTGTTAATTTATGTTGATGATATAGTTATCACAGGAAACTCTGAAGATCATATCAAAGAATTTAAAAATCTATTAGGTCAGAGATTCAAAATGAAAGATCTCGGAGCCTTGCGCTATTTTATTGGCGTAGAGGTCAATAGCCAGGCTCATGGCTTGACCCTCACTCAGCACAAGTATACGATAGATGTTCTCGGCAAAGCAGGTATGAAAGACTGCAAACTTTTAGCCACTCCAAGTGTGCTCCACCAAAAATTAAGTGCTCATGATGAAGACCTGTATGAAGACCCCACCAGGTATCGTAGTCTAATAGGAATGTTACAGTATCTCACATTTACTCAACCTGATATTGTTTATTCAGTCAATCAAGTATCTCAATTCATGCATGCGCCACGTACTGGCATATGGAGGCGGTTAAGAGGATACTCAGATATCTGAAAGGGACCAATGAAGATGGATTGATATATTCTTCACAGTCGTCTGACAAGAATGTGCGTGAACTTATTGTATATTGTGATGCAGACTGGGCAAGAGATCCTGATGAGCGAAGGTCTACATCAGGATCTTGTGTTTTTATTGGGAGAAACTTAGTCTCTTGGAGTAGTAGAAAACAAAAGGCTGTTGCTAGATCAAGCACTGAAGCTGAGTATAGATCCATGGCTGCCGCTACTGCCGAAGTCACATGGGTCAGGCACTTACTGACTGAAGTGGGAGAAACGATCTCTCCGTCTACCTTGTTGTGTGACAATCAAAGTGCCCTCAATATGTCATTCAATCCAGTACACCACACTCGCGCTAAGCATATTGAGATCGACCAACATTTTGTGAGACAAAAGGTTGAAGAAAAAGAGATTGAGCCTGAATTTGTTAATACTGAAAGACAAGTTGCAGACATTTTTACCAAGGGCTTGACAAAAGATCGTTTTTGGACGCTTAAAGGCAAGTTGTTCATGGTTCAGAACCATGATCAACTTGAGGGGGGGTGATAAAGTGGTGTTTTGGGTCTGGATATCATACCAGACCCAAATCCAACCTGTACAAACCTGTATAACCTTTATGTACAACCTATATGTTTTATTTCATTCCGGGTCTGGATATTATACCAGACCCGGACCCATATTGTACACTGTACACTCAAAACATATTAATATACCTTCTTTAGGTCACGATTTCACATATTGAAATCGTGACAACTGCAACCCCTTTCTTCTTCTATTTCTTTTCTCTTTCTCAACGCAGTTTCTGTGAAGATTCTAACAATAATCAGGTTCAACTTTTCAATGCAATCCAAGAGTCCCTTGTTGACTTCTCTATCCATTTTAAATGTAGAGGAGTATCTAAATGTATGATTTAAATAATATGTTGTAACATGAAAAAGTTGATGAAGTTGCCTAGTCCACTTATGATCAATGATGTTCTATATAGGAATATACAATTTTTTATTCTCATTCAAATTATCTCTAATGGCCTCATAGAAATAACCTATTGCTAGTCTGTCTTCACTGCCAACCAATCAAAATACCTTCACTAAAGCTATAATGATTCTGAACAACTTCACACATGAATCTCAAATTTCACTTATGAATACAATGTCTACAATTTCTCTTGACTTTTTTTGTGTGCATGGGGATATTCATCCCACTCATTTGATGAAAACATTTTTTTAGTGCAATTCTATTCTTTACTAGACATTATACTGTAAAAAAATTCATAATAAATCTAGTAACTGTACTATGAATCAACTTAGTACCACTAATGTACTTTCTCATCAAGTTTAATATCCATGCATGATTATAAATAAATTTAGTAACTTCTTGACAACATTCAACTGTGTGCTTTATCTCATCTATGTTGCCGATGTTCTCAAGGATGAGATCTATGCAATGGACGATACACATGGTCCAAAAGAATGACCCATAATTTTCTATCAATTTTTTACTTGTTGTCCTATAATTTGTTGCATTATAAGTAATAAATTGAATAATATTTTGAGGTTAAACTTTATTCACAACTTGATCAAATACCATGAACCATACACCTGCTGTCTTAGGTGTATCAGACAGATCAATTGACTTAAAAAACATAGTTCCTTTGAGGTAATAAATAAAAAAATTTATCAAGGTCCTTGACTTTTTGCCTGTCCACCTATTTGCCGTAATGCTATACCCAGTTTCTCTCCATGACTACCTCATCTCATCACAATATGCTTTCACTTCATTCACATTAGTATCTAAATTTTTTTCTCTTAAAGTTTGATATGAAGGCATTTTATATCCAGACCCGATATTGGTTATGATATCTGTCATGACCTGAAAATGAAAAGAATTTTTCGCATTGAAAGGAATACATGCATCATAGAACTATCTCTCAAGCGCGACATTCGCCTGCTCGACTAAATGTTAACGAGTCATAACAGTACGAATGTCAGGTTGCACCCTATGGGCAATCTTAGGAGAAAAAAAACTTCTAATAAAGCCTTTAGCTTTATTTTTTTCGAAGAACTCTCTCCTACTCCTCTTTCTCCTGTCTTCTTTTTATGTCCACGACACTACTACTAGCATCAACCACATCTTTCTCCTTCGCATTAAAACTTTCTACTTCTGATGCTATGCTAGGGATTGTAAGATCAGAAGTAAGAAGCTCATCTTTGTCCTTCTAGTACTGCATATACCAAATTTTTACCTCACTTATCTCTTTTTCTTGCCTTTTTTCTTTCAGACCAGTAAGTAACTGTTGACATTGCCATTTTACGGCATCCAACAACTCTTTAACATGCGTGCAACAATATTTTGGTGTGTCCTGATAAAATGATGCTTCATCCAAGAGATAAGTATGACAGTAGTTGCACTCGATTTTCAATCGGTTTTCACTTATTACTTGAGTGCCTCATTGCCACGCCAGATCATTTGTTGTCATCTTCGTAAAAAAAGCTCAATAAGAAGCAATGAATAGAGTTTTTTTACCTTAATCCATTTTCTTGAGTAGAAAAATGATGGAAATGCACTCTTGAACAAATTGCAAAAGCCCTCTCTTTTGCACACGGATTGGCCTCCAAATCGCTCTTATGAGTCCTATGGTGCGTGGATACCTCTCTAATGACTTCTACACAAATGAGTGAGTCTGCCCTCAAAAGGTCTTTAAAACCCAAAAAAGCAAAAGGACGATTCAGCTCTTTTTAAGGTGCGTTGATACTGTATTGTACGATACATTCCATATCGTATGGTATGGGTATGTATCGTACGGTACAGATACGATAGCACTCGTATCGCGATACGTTTCCATATCATATCAATATTCCTCATAGTAACCATACATATAGTATGATACGGTACCATGCATACAACATTTAGTATCATAGATGTCCCAAATCTGTCCTTTTCTTGCAAAAGTTTTTAATGGTTGTGCTACTGAAAATTTCAAGTCTTCCATGTTTGATATTGTTGAGTTGCTTCTTTCGGTAGTGTAATATTCTTCAAATTAAAAATCAGTTCCTTATTTTTTGTTGGTCTGGTGTTCAGATGAACACCACTTTGACAGGTTTTAAACGCCTTCTTGTTGGGGAAGGAATTACTGTATCGATACAAGGTGCTCAACAAGTGAGCCTGGTTCATCCATTCAACTTTGGCATGCCATTCAATGGAAGCTTCTTTTCTGCTGATGATCAAAGCAGTTGGCTCTGGTCCTTGGGATATTATGCTTCGTGCATTTCTTTACTTCACCTGCAGATTGTAAGACCATCCTCTCTCTTTGCTTATAGGACCTTAAATACCAAGGGCCAGGTTCGAACAGCATTTTTGTCTCAAGGTACAGTTGAGCTTGTATCGGAGAAGTGCTACACCAGGCAGCCACACAATGGCTTAGGGCAACCTACTCAAACTCTCAAGTCAAGGTTGGTTTTGTTGGGCAAAGTTCTGAGGAGTTTTCTTGGTGAGAGAGTCTACCGGAATGGTGGTTTTAGAGTATGGAAAGCTAAAATAGCAGCATCTTCTTTAGTTCGGTTTGAGTTGGAACTGGAAAAAGAGGTTGTCAGCGATGACAAGTTCCTAGATTCACTTCCTGCTTGGAGAACCAGGCCAAGAACAAGGCGTGTTTGGTTTGATGTCACAGCAAGAGTTGAACAGGATCAGCTGAAACCGGTGATAATTAAGAAGTTGAGACCATTTGTTCGAGTGGAATCTGTTTCATGGAGTAGTTTGTTGTCCAATGAATCATTAAGCAGGTTTCCTTCTGTCCGGGTTTCGCAAGAGTCTTTAACATTGAACGTCAAGTGGTAGTCTTGTGGCGTTCTCCACAAAGAATTCACTAGAGTACTTGACATGATAGTGGTGGTAAAAATGATCTGTTCTCAGATATGTTTTCTGCTTTCCTGGGAAACAGAATGTGGTTGAGAAGAGATGCTGAGGAAGCAATGAGGGCAGACGGAAAGAACAACCCAATCTGTTTCATGTCTGTGATCTCATTCTCTTGTAAATGAAAGCCATTAGAAGTGATGAAAAGCTTTTATTTCTTATTGGGTGGTGATGGAGAATGTAATTCATTTAGTTAAAGCTTTGCTGTCAGAGTCTTCAATGTCTGTCTGTATTTGGGATAAAGAAGTGGGCTTGCACTCTGATAGCTGAAAACAAAATCAGAAATGGAAAAAGTGTTTGGAGTTCTCAAGTGCTCATGGTTGGGTTGCAACCCTGCCCTATGAGTGATCTCCAGCATCCAAAAAAATGAAAAAGAAAGGGTTGTGGTGTTGTACTGTATCAGCTATAAATAAAGAGGCGTTGCCTGCGATAGTTATCTGCTGTAGAGTCCTTGCTAGTTAAACATTCAGTCATAATTTTTCTGTGTTGGGGGTGGTCCGAGGGGTTTTGTGATGGAATGGTTTCTGAGCACCAGCTTGTGATGCTTGTTGGTTTCATGCTCGGCAGGGTTGGGGTCAGATCCAGTTAGGTCCTTTAAACTCGGATGGTAAACGGTCTGGGCCGGCTCAGGTTGTTTGATTATTTCCCTTCTCGGTGGAGATCTGAGAGGCTACAGTTTCAAACTAGCTAGACTTGAAATCCTGTGTTTTATGGGAGTGAGACAGAGTGGAGAGCGAAAGAGAAACATGAATAAGAAATTTGTCTCTGGCCCAACCCTGCTGCCTCAGGCCAGATATTCATGGGTATGAAATTATTTTCTGAAGGATCTTTTGTTTAAAAATACCAGGCATTTGCCGTTGGCTCATAGGATGTGTAGTTAAGAAAGCTTCTCAACGGTAATTTTAACATGCTCAAATTTGGCTCTTATAAGGAAATGACGGTTGGTTAGGGCTTAGGAGGACCAAATAGAGATTATATTTTAGGGTTTCTTGTGAGCGAGGGTGTTTTTTTTTCCTCTCTTTTTCAGAGTAGTAGTAGATAAAGAGATTTTTTTAAGGCTTTTAGGGAAAATACTTGCGCCATTACTCTTTTGGCTTTTTGCTTGAAAAGTACAAGTTCTACTTTTGGCGAGGTGTAGAGATTATTTACAGCTTTTATCTTGGCATTTTGATCTCTTATTTTGGAACCAATTATGATTTATGATGAATAACACTCCGTTCTAAAATGATTTAACACTATTGCATCTTTTGTATCTTGTATAATTTGAGAACAGATCAAGTGATCTGCTAAATCACTTTTAGAAAAGTGATTTGGCATCCTCACCGTCCACAATGTACAAAAGGACCATGAGGATGAAGCAATGAACGGTGAAGACGTCAAATTACATTCTTAAAGTGATTTGGCAAATCACCTGATCTGCGTTCCTTTGATGGTTTGTGTTTTCTCTCTTATTATGCATTGTTGGTGAAACTGTTTGTAATCCCATTCCTTATTTTTGATATACCATTTGCATCCTCTACAAAATAGTCTCATTTTCAATGTGTTTTCAGACTCTTGAAATCAAGCCATTTTATTGATGTTATAACATGTGTTAGTGCTAAACAATTCAAACAGCAGATCACACATGAAGTTGTTTTGGATTGGCACTAACAAACTTTATAAATAGAGCTTCATCTTCCTTCAGTAACAAAGGGTTTCAGCGATATGGAGGAGGTGATGGCAAAGGTCAAGAGGCTTTGAGAGCATGGGCATGTGATCAGCACCTTCCATCTCCACCACCTGATCCACCGGGCTCTTCTCTATCATCCAATGCTGGAAACTCTCCTTCATTAGTTGATCATCTTTGCACACGACGTAAGCTCTCGGAGTACGCCCGTAATTCACCTCCGTAACAAAATTCGGGCTGGATAGATCTTCTCTGTAAGATGGTGCTACTCTCTTTAGCTGTAGCATCAAGGTGTAGTCCTGCAGGCCCCCCAAAAAATCATTAGGAACCTAATATTTTGAACCGGTGTTGTCCAAATGGATTTAGCTTGAGATCTAGTATGCCTTGGTTGGCCGTGAGCCGGAGTTTTCCCAACGGACAGGCCTGAACTGGGCTTTTGGCCCGGTCACCCACCCCTACGGGCCTACCTCTATAGCAATTCCGTAACAGCTCTACCCCCACCTGTCTAGACTCATGGATGGGGCTACGTGGATCCCCACAACCCTTTCAAACAACAATAGATCTACTTGTAAAAGAGCCTGATCCTCCATGGATTCATGGCTTTAAGCGCAAATCCACAAGTGGGAGAAGAGACAAGAGGGTACCTCATTGGAGCAATTGTTGTACACATGGGAGAATGTGAATCTTGCTCCAAAATCAACTGTTACCGGGTGACTCTCCGACACATCTTTGTTGAATAAGAAGATGGAATCCCCCCACGACTCAATCCGATCCTTTTGAACAGAGAAATACTGTTTGGCATGTCCGAAAAAACACAAAATACAATGAGAGATACATCCTCTGGCATCTCAGAATAAAATGAAAGTTTTTTTTTTTTTGCAAATTGGTCCTTGCCTTATAGCCTATTTGCAAAATAGTTCTTGCTTTACGCCATTTTGCACATCGGTCTTTGCCTTTTTCATTAACCCTTTGCATTTTCATTAACCCTTGCAAATCAGTCCTTGAGGTTAACACCTGTTAGCTTTCGTTACGTAACTGTTAAAGGGTAAACAAATTGCTGGTTGGGACCAATTTACAAAATGTAAATAAGGTAAGGACTAATTTGCAAAAAAGTTAATACACTAATAATTATTTGATGACCCGTTAAACACTGTCAAATTAACAGCTGTTGATAGATGGGCCATTTTGTTATAACGGTGAAAAAGTAATGACTGATTGCAAAATAGTATAAGGCAAGAATTATTTTACAAATTAGCTAAAAGGCTGGGACCAATTTGCAAAAATATCTAAATGAAATAAAAGAGAGAGAGAGAGAGAGAGAGAGAGAGAGAGAGAGAGAGTCTCACGTTGTGCAGGAGTTGGGAAGGTGGCATAGATGAGCTGGGCATGAAAGCAGTAACAAAGACGGCAGCAGAGACCTTGTCTGGAAACTTCTCTGCAGCAAGGGCGATGCTGAGGCCACCGAAGCTATGGCCTACCAGCACGACCTTTCTATCTGCTGGGATGGACTCCAGTAGGGCTGTTAAGGGCTGGCTATAGTCGGCAAAGCTGAGCACCTGGTCCGGTGTTGCCAGATCGATCCCGGACGCGCGCAGATCCAATAGGCTCACCTCATGGCCAGCCGCTCTCAGCACTGGGGCCACTCTGAACCAACACCACCCTCCATGGGCAGAACCATGCACCAAGATGAAGTGGTGCTTCTTCCCTTCCATGACCTCTTTCAGCCTTTCAATCCTATCTCTAGGAAGCAACATTTATAAAGGCAATTCAACCTATCAGTCCGACTCTTGATTAGGGGTGTCAATGGGCCTGGTTTACCCGGACCTGACGCGAACCAAACCCTATAAGGTTCGGGTATAGTGATAAATAAGAAAGACTCGATTAAGACTCGGGTCTGGACCCAGGTATAATTTGTAAAATTTTATATCAGACTTGGGCCCAACCTAAGTTCCCATTAAGATCCACAAAATTTTCATTGTAAAAATGATAAAAAAATGGTTTTACGAGGTATGGTCTGTGTTTAGTTCATGTAGTGTAGTTTTTATCGAATCCGGGTATGGTTTTTTTTATAGTAGACCTGCTTAGAACTAGATCTGAACCCAATATCATACTCGAAAATTTGATCCAAGTCTGGTTAAACCTGGGTCCCAACCGTTGACACCCCTATTATTGATAGTGTCTGTCCCATGAGGTTCAAAGGGTGGAAGGTGATCCCACAGTCCACCACATGGATAAGACCGTGGGCTTGGTGATAGGTGCACAAACTTGCACGAGGCCCCACAATCCACCGCAAGGATAAGACCGTGGGCTTGGTGATAAGTGCACAAACTTGCATGACAAATCGCTTTCACTCGTCCACTATGTCTGTTGGGTTGGGTACCGGGTCCGCCCATGATGGGCGAGATCCGAACCCGGCCCACCATTTAAGGAGGGGACGGTTTTGGAAACCGACTCTTCCCTTTTTTTCTGAGTCTCTCTCTCATTTGAAAATACAGTAAAAAGAAGAAAAAGAGGGAAACAGAGTGAGAGAGAGGGGCTGTGCACGTTGGCTGTGAATGTGCACAGTGATTGAATGTGTACAGTGATTGAATGTACACAGTGGAAGAAAGAAGAAGAAGACAATGATATTAGTGAATCGGTGGGCATTTGGTCTGTGGATCATCGTCCTCTCCAAGTGAGAGCACGCATCCGTTGAGCAAAAGCGAGCGTCAACGATCGAGGTTTTTCCGTTATTTTTGTTTCATAAAAAAGGTATGTAACAAATACTTCATTGGTATCAGAGCATCGAGGTTATTTGATGCCGTTTTGCTTGCGGTTTGCTGTTTCATGGCCGGAATGGAAGACGTTCATGGTGGACGTTTGAATATAGGGCATCATATAAATTTTTTTTTTTATTGACTGCGTTGGCATAGAACCGTCTGGTGTTGATGCCCGGACCTGAACAAGTTCTTTGTTTAATTTGCCGGCCCCGCTGTAGAGAGACCGCGATGTTTGGTCGGCGCTGGCCCTGCGGTTAGGATGGCGGTCTGGTCTCCAGACAGGTAGGGATGGCAGTGGACCGGGGGAAAGCGGGGCCCCGCCCCGCCTCGCCCCGTTTGGACCGGGGATGGAGGCGGGGACGAAGGTTAAAATCCATCCCCGTCCGGGGGTGGAGGCGGGGATGGACTGGCACGTTCCCCCGCCCCGCCCCCGGCCCATCCCCGTCCCGGCCCCGCCCCGCCCCATCCCCGTCCCGGCCCCGCCCCGCCCCATCCCCGTCCCGGCCCCGCCCCATCCCGGCCCCGCCCCATCCCCGCCCCATCCCCGCCCCCCAACCCTTTATATTTTTCTACATGTTTACTAACCCTAACTCCCTTCCCTAATTTCCTAACCCTGGAGCCACCGAGCCGGGCCGTCGCCTCTTCCCCTTCCCCATTCGCATTATCATTGGAGCCGGAGCGTCGCCGACCACCGTTTGCCGACACCGACCACCGTTGGCCGACACGATCGATTCTCTCCCTCCTTCCATCTCTGCCGCTGCCTTGTGCCACTGCCGTGAGCCTCCTCTGTGGTTCCATCTCCTCCCTCTTTTCTTTTTCCTTTCCCCGTCTGTAGCCTTGCATCGTCGGAGCAACGTCGTCGCCGACCCCTCTCCTCACCGTCTTCCTGTTTCTTTGCTTCTCTTCTCTTAGTCTTGTGATATCGTTTCATTCTCCATGCATTTTTTTGATTTCTGAAGAGTCGTTTGATGTGGATGAAGGCAAGGGGGGCGAACAGTGATGCTATCATCCTGCGGTTTGCTGGGAACATCAAGGACTCGGGTTCAAAAGTCACTCTAAGAAGGTCAACATTTGGGACGGGGATGGTTTCTGTAGAGCCCGTCATCTTAAATTTTTCTGAGCTGGTTACAGACTTGCATCTTATTAAATTAATGTTTATTCTTAGTTTGGCCTATCTTTTTAGAGCATTAAGATCATAATCAGAATTCTGGTTCTGTTTATCATGGTGCAATTATTTCAGTAAAATGTTGTTTATGCTTTATATTTTCGAAGCCTGTTGTTTTATATGCTGGATAACCATCTTGGGGCACAACCTTGCAAATGGTTCAATCAGCTGGGTTCAGATTCCAGAAACGCTTTGGTTTTTTCTATTCCAGTATACATATATTTTCACGTATTGCCCCTTATTCTGATACTGCATCATAAGGGTCATTTCCCTTTTAACCAGATATCCGAGTTGTTGTGATAACAGCTTGATGAGATGCAATTTGACAAACGGGGACGGGACGGGACGGGACGGGGACGGGGACGGGGACGGGGCGGGGACGGGGACGGGGACGGGGACGGGGCGGGGACGGGGCGAGGGTGGGGATTAGAATGTTGAGACGGGGCGGGGGTGGAGCTCCAAAGTCTCCCCCGTCACGGGGGTGGACCGGGGATGAAGGTTACATTTTAGAGGCGGAGCGGGGGTGGAGACCTTGTCCCCCGCCCCGCCCCGGTCCACTGCCATCCTTACAGACAGGCGTTTTGCTTTCTGCAACTAGGTTGCAGATCTGGGCTGCAGCCAGCCTTATTGCGGAGCAGGCCTGACCATGCGGCATAGGCCGCAGGTCTGACCAGGTCATGCAGCGGTGTTGCTCGCATTTTTTGCTCCTTGCCTGCGGCATAGGCTGAAAGTTTTGTCTGACCTGACTCAGCCCTGCGGCATTGGCCGTAGGCTCCCCTGTTTCCATCCTGCGGCATAGGCCGCCGATTTCTTGTTATTCAGCCTGACCCGATTCTGGAGCTCGAGCCACATGCTTGATTGCTCCCAGCCCTGCGGGTTCAAGCCAGTCTGTCCCTGCCTTGCGGCATAGGCCACAGGCCGAGTTCCTGGCACTGCGGCACAGTCTGCGGAAATTTAAATTTTTTTTGGCTGAATCTTAAAAGGGCCAGGGTTCATGTGGGTCGAGACATTTTAGCAAATGGTTGGAGCCACGGATGAGCCAGGCATTCATGAATTTATTTTATTATATAGTTTATTCATGAATGTGTATGAATATGATATAATCGTATTGATTATGAGATGTATTTTTTAAGTACTTTGGAAGTACTTACTCTATGTGTTAATTTTTTTTAAACAGTCATAATACAGTTTAGGTAAATATAATTATCTTAGGGAAAGTGGAAGATGATTGTGAACGTAGTGAGCTTTCGATTCCACGCCCTGTGAAAATTATATGTTATCTAATCGTGTGATTATGACTGCATATAGATGTGCTAATGATTAGATCATAACATGCTTGAATAACAAATTTTGCGCATTGTTTTACTCTTATCTAAAAAGACATGGCTGCACCAAGTAAATCAATAATGGACTTGGCATGAATTGAAAAACTGAATGGTGATAATTATGATATATGGCATAGAAAGATTCAGTTTACACTGGAGGAGGCTGAGGCCTTGGAGGCTCTCAACCATACTGTGGAACGACCTAAAATTGGTACTGGGGCACAATCTCGTAAGGATATGGAAACCTATGAGAAATGAAAGCGCATGAATACTGTTGCGCATGTCACCATGCTATGTTCTATGCAGGATGACATTATATGCCAATTTGAGCATTATAAGACTGCTCAACAGATGTGGATGGCCCTTAAAGATAAGTTTGAGGGAACATCAGCCGCAAAACTAAGGAGGCTGACCATCAGGTTCGATTCATACAGAAAGTCGCCTCAACACACTATGATCCAGCATCTCAGGGAGATGGCAAACATGATTAGAGAGCTCAATAGTGCAGGGCATACCCTTACAGATGAACAACAGGTCCAGGCTGTGATTCGTTCTCTGCCACACAGTTGGGAACATATGAAAATTAATATGACTCATAACGAAAGTATTAAGACTTTCGATGATATCGCCCGTCATGTAGAGCTGGAAAATGATCGCCTTGAAGCGACTCAACAATCTGGCATGAGGGCATATGTGGCAGAAAGTTCGAAAAAGCAAAAACCTTTTAAGAAGAAATTCTATGGACCAAGAAGGTTCAAGAAGGGTAATAAGAAGGGACAAGACAAAGAGCAAGAAAAGAAGCCTTATCAGTGCTCTGGGAAGTGTGGGAGCAAGAAAAATAAGGCAAATGCAAAATGCTTTAAGTGTGGCAATTTGGGTCACTATGCTCGTGAATGTCATGAGCAGGAGAAGACTCAGGAGCCACTGTTCATGTGACCAAAGACCGCACAAACTTCGTCAAATATAGGAAGATGCCATTTGGTTCGAAGTGGTTGTTTCTGGGGAATAACACTAGAGCAGAAGTCAAAGGAATCAGAACTTGTAAATTGGATTTGCGAGGAAGACGATCTCTATTATTATATGATGTTCTGCATGTTCCAGAGATTCGACGAAATTTGATTTCAGTTTCTGTTTTGTCTATGTTAAACTATAAACTTGTGTTTGGGGATGTCAATGTTGACATCATTTGTGGACAAACTTTAGTTGCTTCTGGTTTCTTGATGAATGGTTTCTATGTGTTGGACACAGAACTTATTAATTTGAATGTTAATGATGAATGTTTTTCACTTGTTTCAACTGCTAATAATATGGATGTGGATGTATCTGTATGGCATGCTCGGCTTGGATATATAGGGAAAAAGAGAATGGATAGGCTCGCACGAGAGGGTCTTTTGGGATCTCATGCGAAGATTGAAATGCCTATATGTGAGCATTGTCTTGCTGGAAAAGCAACTCGATTACCTTTTGGAAAGGCAATTAGAGCAACCTATCCTCTTTAATTAATTCATTCAGATATATGTGGGCCAGTGAATGTGGCAACGAGGCATGGAGCTTCATATTTCATCACTTTTATTGATGATTATACACGATTTAGCCATGTGTATTTAATTACGCATAAATCTGAAGCATTGGATTGCTTTAGATCTTTTATGAACATGGTAGAGAATCAACTTGATCGTAGGATCAAGGCTTTAAGAACAGATCGTGGACGTGAATATCTATCCGAACAATTCAAGGAATTGTGTGATGATAAAGGGATAGATAGACAATTAACTACTCCTCGAACTCCGCAACAAAATGGTGTTGCAGAAAGGAGGAATAGGACCCTCTTAGAGATGGTCAGGTCCATGATGGCGTAGACAAATTTACCTATTTCCTTTTGGGGTGATTGCTTATTAACTGCCGCTCATGTATTAAATCGTGTACCATCTAAATCTATTTCTTCAACTCCCTATGAATTGTGGAAAGGCAGAAAGCCAGAATTGACTTATCTCAGACCTTGGGGGTCTGCTGCATATGTCCATAATCTTTCCCATCAATATGGAAAATTGGGTCTTAGGGGAAAGAAGTGTATCTTTATAAGATACTGTGAACATTCAAAAGGATATGTATTCTTAGGAGAGAATACTGATGGGAGTATTTCTGAAATAGATTCTAGAGATGCCACATTTATTGAAAGTGAATTTCCTAAAAGGGGAGAGATAGAGCGTCACTTCCAGTTCTATGAATTGGATGATGAAGATCAATCTAAAGAGATTGATCATCATGTTTTAGAGACACAAGAGGATGTGTCTATACCACTATTGGATAGTGGGAGTAACACTCAAGTGAATATTGATTTTGATGAAGATCTGACAACTCGAAAGAGTCTGAGGAAGAGAATTCCTCGTCGGAGATTCCAAATCGAAGGGGAAGCCTTTGTGGTTTTGCCCCAAGATGATAATATACCTAAGAGTGTTAGAAATGCTCTATCTTGTCCTAAAAGGAATGAATGACACAAGGCAATGGAAGAGAAAATGAAATCCATGGCATCCAACGAGGTCTGGGATCTTGTTAATCTTCCAAAAGGAAGAAAACCTATTGGGAGCAAATGGGTTCTCAATATTAAAAGAAATGCTGATGGATCTATCGAGCGATATAAAGCTCGTTTGGTTGCTAAAGGATACACACAGATGGCAGGGATAGACTATGATGAAACATTCTCACCTGTGGTCAAATTGACCTCTATTCGCCTTTTGTTAGCCATAGTGTCACATATGGATTTAGAATTACATCAGATGGACGTTAAAACTGCATTCCTTAATGGAAAACTGGATGAAGAAATATATATGGAACAACCTGAGGGGTTTGTTACTGTTGGTTTTGAGCGCAAAGTGTGCAAGCTCAAACGATCCATTTATGGATTAAAGCAGTCATCCAGACAGTGGTATTTAAGGTTTCATGAAACTATCATGAGCAATAACTTTGCTATGATTGATGAGGACCACTGTGTTTATCTTAAGCGTCAAGGTCCAAAATTTGTGATTCTAACTCTATATGTGGATGATATTTTATTGGCTAGTAATCATTTGGAGTTTCTAAAAACCATTAAAGAATGGTTGTCCATTCATTTTGAAATGAAAGACATGGGTGAAGCATGCTTTATGCTGGGCATAGAGATAAAAAGAGATTGTTCAAAAAGACTTCTTTCTTTTTCACAAGAGTCATATATAAAGAAGGTCTTAAAACGATTTCATATGCAAGATTGTAAACCCATAGATACTCCTGTTGCAAAAGGGAATGATTTAAGTCTTAAGATGTGTCCAAAGGAATCTAAAGAAATAGAAGCTATGTCCAAAGTCCCTTACTCCAGTGCAGTAGGCAGCCTTATGTACCTTATGATGTGCACCCGACCTGACATATGTTACGCAGTAGGGTTGGTGAGTAGATATCAAGTTAATCTAGGACAAGCCCATTGGAAGGCTGTCAAGAGGATTATGAGATATCTTAAAGGCACATCAGATTAAGTTTTTTGTTACCATGGTGGTAACATGCGTGTGGTAGGCTATACTGACGCAGATTGGGGTGGGGACCCTGATGAGCGTAAGTCTACGTCTGGCTATGTGTTCTTGATGAACAATGGTGCTATATCTTGGTGTAGCAAGAAGCAGACGTGTGTAGCCTTGTCCACAATGGAAGCTGAATTTGTTGCAGGATCGTTCGCAGTGCAGGAATGTGTTTGGTTAAGGAGATTCATCAAACATTTGGGACTCTCTTCTGAAGCAAAACTGCCAGTGACTTTATTCTGTGATAATCAAGCGGCAATTGCGTTTGCTAAGGATCCCAAGTTTCACAATAGAACCAAACATATTGATACGAGATGCAAGTATATGCGCGATATTGTATCTAAAGGCAAAGTTGCCTTGACATATGTTAATACCCAAGATATGGTGGCAGATCCCTTTACTAAGCCAATCTATAGGGATTCTTATGTTAAACATGTAAAATCTATGGGTATTTGTAAGATTTGATATGCTAATGTTATTCATATTTTCTTTCTATGATCATTGTATAGCATGTTGCACATCTATATGAGTATGCTACCAGGTTTGAGATAAATCTTCTCACACGGATTTATCGCTTCAGACGCTGCTTGTGGGCGGGCTGAGATGAGATGTAACAAAATCCAGGATCGGATTTTGGGGATATTATGTGATAATAACTCAAAAGAGTGGGAGTACAATGAGTTATGATATCCGCCATATATACGTATATGAGATACATCGCCCTAACCGGGTTAGGATGAGGTCTTGTGTATATTTAACTATATGGAGAGACCGACCTTGATATCTAAATATCAAGGGTAACCTGGTTGACCAGATCTGAGGACTTGGATAGACATTGCATGGGAATGTGCATCCTGAAGGACTCAAGTTAGTTTCTCGGGGAGGAACTGAACTAGTAAAAAAATCTGTACGACAAAGAATTTATGGTGTATGCATACACTCACTAGAATGAGAAAGTCTTGCAGTAATACGTGAGTCATACCACGTATGTCACACCATGACTATAAGTCGACCACAAAAGGAAATGAAGAATGATCCCTGCTTCTTCATTGTGTGAGTCCTTAATATATATATATATATATATATATATATAGATATATATATATATATTTTGATGTCCTTATTGACTTTTAACCTTATTTTAAGGAGAAAGATGAGTGTTGCTACTTTAGAATGTTGCTTAAGACCATGTATGATTCGGTCTAAAAGAACATGTCTGGGAAAACAACTTATCTTGATTCAAAGAATAAAAGTTGGAAAGGAAGATCATTTGACATTTTTCAAACTATGCACATGTTAAAAGCTAGCTTATTTTACTGCATCCTGGGGATGTTTGGGTTTATGATGAAACATGTGGCATAATGGAAGGCCTTGTCTAGCATAGCTTAGCACTATAATATGTGCAGAGGGATTCAGTATGCTAGAATATGAAAAATGTATTTGATCTAGGACACAGTGAGCTTCTTACTTGGCTTGTGCAGGTATACCTTGTGTTATCTTATTGTTTGCAGGTTTAGACTATTATGTTACACTAACCGATACATAATATGTCTCCACTCTCTAAGCTCACGGGTCGCACATTCCATTTGCCAGTATGAATACCTGATGTTATTCACCATATGAACACGTTTGGTGTTCTTTCTTCTTAAATCTCTTCCCATCATGTGCGAGTGGGAGAATGTTGGGTTGGGTACCGGGTCCGCCCATGATGGGCGAGATTCGAACCCGGCCCACCATTTAAGGAGGGGACGGTTTTGGAAACCGACTCTTCCCTTTTTTTCTGAGTCTCTCTCTCATTTGAAAATACAGTAAAAAGAAGAAAAAGAGGGAAACAGAGTGAGAGAGAGGGGCTGTGCACGTTGGCTGTGAATGTGCACAGTGATTGAATGTGTACAGTGATTGAATGTGCACAGTGGAAGAAAGAAGTAGAAGACAGTGATATTAGTGAATCAGTGGGCATTTGGTCTGTGGATCATCGTCCTCTCCAAGTGAGAGCACGCATCCGTTGAGCAAAAGCGAGCGTCAACGATCGGGGTTTTTCCATTATTTTTGTTTCATCAAAAAGGTATGTAACAAATACTTCAATGCCATTATTAATGCTCTCTCTCTTTCAATAAGCAAAATTGCCTCCCACCTCAAAATGAATACTAGAATATTGTTTTGTTGATGTGTTTTTACTATGGTTTCACTTGAATATTATGTAAACACTCAAAAGCATTAATTTATTAGATAATATTATTTACTTATACTCAAAATACATTGAGGCTCTTAGTATACATCTCTTATACATAAATGACTACTTTCGGCCTTGCTTTTATGTTTTGGATCGGCACTAACAAGCTTTATAAATAGAGCTTCATCTTCCTTCAGTAAGAATGGGTTTCAGCGATATGGAGGAGCTGATGGCAGAGGTCAAGAGGCTTTGAGAGCATGACCACGTGATCAGCACCTTCCATCTCCACCACCTGATCCACCGGGCTCTTCTCTATCATCCAATGCTGGAAACTCTCCTTTATTAGTTGATCATCTTTGCACACAACGTAAGCTCACAGTGTACGCCCCTAATTCACCTCGAAAACAAAATTCGGGCTGGATGTTGGTAAGACAGTGAAACACGCAGCAACACACTACAAAAATGGTAACTTAACGGTGGGAGACATAAAATACTAAAAACTATTTTTAACATAAGGTAAAAGCATAAGATGAAATCAAAAGGTGAAAACGTACAGACTACAAGAACCACTATATAAAGATGAAAACAAACTTATAACTGTTCCTTCCTTATTAGTAGCCGATACATCATGATCCCATTACTAACACACGACTCTTGTAACTCACAAAAAACTTACTCCTTAAGTTTAGGAACCACAACACAACGTGGTTTACAGACTCTCTCTAACACACACCCACTAACCCATGACTTACGGTTACCCATTCACGTAACCTCCTTTTGCATCATACTCTATCCACTACAAGAAAAATGCATAATGGTGACAGATGCTATCCGTCGTTAATCCATCGCTAATCCGTCGCTGTACATATTTATGATGGATTTTGCGATGGACTAGCAACATATATCACCATCGCATAACCCTAGTCGCTAAATTATGACAGAATTTATCTCCCGCCAATCCGTCGCTATGTTGTGACGGATTAGCGAGAGATCATGTACGTCATGAATTCATCGTTAAACAGAGACCAATTTGGTTGAGCGACTGAATTTAATCTGTTGCTATTTCTGTCGCTATCATTTATCGACGGATGAATAGCTGTCGCTAATTAACGATGGAGTAGTGGTGACTTAAATTCTGTCGCAAATTGACGACTACCTCAAATTGGCGACGAAGCAGCGACGGATATTATCCGTCGCTAATTTGTTATAAAATTTTTAAATAGTTATTTTAAAATATTTTGAAAATCGAGAAAAAATTCTCGTACAATTCATATATCCTGCTTATAAAAAAATAGTACAAATAAAAAATGCATACAAATTAAACAGAAATGCTAAGTTAAGCAAACTTTAACTACCAAGTATAGTCCTTACGAAGTTATAATTAGTTACAAGTTTGTCAAATAAATTAAACAAAAAAATCTAATCCTCGCCAAGAATTTGGGCATTATCCTCTTCATTTTCTCGATCTGCCCCTTCCTCTACGCTGATCATCTCCATCATCCTATAAAAGAGAACCAAAATATTAGTATTTATAAACAAAACATAATGAAATAAATTATATGCAATCCATCTAATCTAATGCAACAAAGTAAATGGCTGAATGACAAATAGACTAATAATAAACTGAAGGACATTAACAAAATTATAAGAAAAAATTTATAGCAACTCAATCATGCATACCTGACGGGTACCTGAGCTCATGTTGAATGCAGATGAAGTTCTACTTTCCTGGAAAAAGTTGCACAACTCATTACGAACAAGGTTGGGAATGACTTTATTTAAAAAGTGTTGCATTTTGTCCTCAAGACGCTGATAAACGCCATCCCAAGACACAACAGAGTCAATAGGACGTTGGGAGTTGATGCTGACGAGAGAACTCTGTGAGACCGGGCTGCAGGAGGCAATGACTGGTGTGGTGTTCATGTTACTCTCAAACCCGAATACACGACCCTTTTTGGGTTCACCTGTAGCAAGCACCCATGCTGCAGGATCAAAAGACGGATGCTGAGTGGAGTCATCGCTATATTGTTATATCATTTGCTGCTCGTATGACTCCTAAAAAATAAAAATTAGAATATGAATTAATAATTAAGAATTAAAATGTTTATGATAACATAATTTAAATTAACTTGTATATTACAATGTTTATTAATACAATAAATACATACCGTTGTCACTTTCACCTTTTCTGATACAAAATCTTTCATGCTCTTACGTTTATGTGTTTCAAAAAACACATCCTTGTAAGGCACAATGCTTCCTTTTTCTGCTTCCTGCAATGTGATATGATATAAAAAATTGATAGATCCACCTGTGTGTAGATGCACATTGAGCATCGCTGATCGGTTTTGTACAGCCTTTGCTGAGTGGTTTTGAAAATCATTGCTCGCCCACTTGTCGCACATGCCCTCCCAATAATCTCTCCTGACAGTAGCCGGCCCATGGCCCTTCCACTGCAGTGGATCATCTATCCCACCAGTTGCTTTTTTTGTTGCAGTCTTCATATTGTGCAGCATGTCCGCAAATCGATTGGTAGCCACTTTCTGCCATACTACCATCGCGTCCTTCTCCTCATTTGTACTCAAGAAGCGATGGGAGACCTATAAATACTTTCAGAACATTAACACATATTTTAATAAAATACTACTTGTTATGATAAATGATTGCATACCATGAATTAAGAAATTAAGCTATCCAACACCTCTCTCAGGTACTCTTTTCATTGCACTATCGGTCCTGAAAGATGATGCAGTAATGACTTCGTAATTTCTCGTATTACTTCTTGCTGCTCAAACCTCACACTGCACATGAAAAGATACACATTAACAATCGACCATCAATATATATTTTTTATAAGTTAAATATTGAACAAGTGACAATGAAATACTTACGGTCGACCATCGATATACACTATTTGATTTTCTTATCGTGGGTCACACAGAGAAGACCTTGCATTTGGCATATGTGGGTCATGTGTAGGCGAAACAACACCTGCAAAATAATGAGTTAGAAATTCATATAATGTAAATTTCAACTAATCAAATATACAATTATTTAATTGATATACTATCGAAGGAGCCCATGAAGATGAAGGCTCAGACTGGCTACCACTGGGTGCTCGACGACTGTGTCCTCCACGAGCCATATTCTAACAAATTAAAATATACTGGAAATATATTCAAACATTGTAATACATTTCAATATATTCAAATCATTCAGATCAAATTGAATAAACCTTCATGCATGATATTCAATAATTGCAACACATTTCAATATATTCAAATAAATACAATACATTTCAATACATTTAAATCATTCATATGAAATTGAAAAAAACTTCATGCAAGACATTGAAACATTGCAACATATTTCAATATATTCAAATCAATACAATACATTTTCATACATTCAAATCATTCAGATCATTCATATGAAATTGAAAAAAACTTCATGCAAGACATTCAAACATTGCAACACATTTCAATATATTCAAATGAATACAATACATTCATATCATTCTAATCATTTAGATCAAATTGAAAAAACCTTCATGCAAGACATTCAAACATTGCAATACATTTCAATAAATTCAAATCATTCTAATCATTCAGATCAAATTGAAAAAAACTTCATGCAAGATATTCAAACATTGTAATATATTTCAATATATTCAAATCATTCTAATCATTTAGATCAAATTGAAAAAACCTTCATGCAAGACATTCAATAATTATAACACATTTCAATATATTCGAATCAATAAAATACATTTCAATACATTCAAATCATTCATATGAAATTGAAAAAAACTTCATGCAAGACATTCAAACATTGCAACACATTTTAATATATTCAAATCAATATAATACATTTTCATACATTCGAATCATTTAGATTATTCATATAAAATTGAAAAAAACTTCATGCAAGACATTCAAACATTGTAACACATTTCAATATATTCAAATGAATACAATATATTTCAATACATTCATATCATTCTAATCATTTAGATTAAATTGAAAAAACCTTCATGCAAGACATTCAAACATTGCAATACATTTCAATATATTCAAATCATTCTAATCATCCTAATCATTCAGATCATTCATATCAAATTGAAAACAACTTCATGCAAGGCATTCAAATATTGCAATACATTTCAATATATTCAAATCATTCTAATAATTCAGATCATTCATATCAAATTGAAAAAAGCTTCATGCAAGACATTCAAACATTGCAACACATTTCAATATATTCAAATCAATACAATATATTTCAATACATTCAAATCATTCATATGAAATTGAAAAAAACTTCATGCAAGACATTCAAACATTGCAACACATTTCAATATTCCATACACTCAAATCATTCTAATCATTTAGATCAAATTGTATTACAAGTTATATTTTACTAGCACGTGAATGACTCATCATCACTTCGTTGTCATCTTCTTATTCTTCATTTAGCATCCATCCACTTCGTATATCATTTGAATCACATTCTTTCATGCATGTGTCATCAGCCAATGGAGATATGACATGCATACCATGTGCGGCATCGTGACCATAAGAGAAGTCATACATATCATCTGATTGATAGTATTCATCCTCTTCATCAATCTTGTCTTCCTGTAACTGATCATACTTGGGATATAGTTTAGACTTTACCTTACAAACTGCCCACCATTCATTTCTATCTGACTTTCTTGTAGTCGGATATGATGTATAGTACACTTGTTGAGCTTGTGTGGTTAATATGAATGATTCATATGTTCCAAACCTTGACTTACCATTCACCTTCACAATGCCTGAGACTTTGTCGACTCTAGTTGCTGTGGGATCAAACAATGACACTTGAATAAAGTTAACCTGTTATTTGTTCCTAAGTAAGTCAACTCCATTATTTCTTCTATAACACCGTAGTAGTCATGTTCATTTTCATCATAGCTGCTACCCTTGACGCACATGCCACTATTCATCATTGACTTGTTGACACCATAGTCTTTTGTATGGAAACGATAACCATTTACGATGTAACCGTTGTAACACTGCACAACTTTAGACTGACCATTCTGTAAATCACATATTCCTTGATCTTTAACATCACCATGATGGACCTACAAGCACAAACAAGAACTATGATCATGACAAGTATCTTATTGTTGTATAAAGGAAAAAATGTATACAATCATCCTTACAAACTCTTTTAACCATGCCACTAATTTATTTTCACATTCTTTCTGTACTTCTACATCAGTGAGTTGTGAAAGTTTTCTTCATAATTCTAGATCAAATCGTCTACACTTAACATAAACCTATTTTACCAAACTATGTACACACGTATAAAACTTAATGTTAATATTAACTATACTTACTCAATATATGGGTCGATTGCTGAGCAATTAAAAAGGATATATATTTGTGTTGCGTCTTGCTCTCGATCTTCCAAGAGACTTGACTGACAACTGCCAAATGCATGTCCAAGTGGTTGAAATATAGATAATTTGTCAGTTCCAGTTAATTGTTCTCCATCATCATTACAAGGTGGGCATGTGTAACATGTTGGAATGTGAGGTTCAAAGTACATAGATGAGAAATTTGAAATCTCTTCCAAGGTGTACGCCTCACAAATAAAATCCTCTACTCTTGCTTTATTCTGAACCTTTTTTTTGAGGTGAAACATGCATCTGTCAACAATATACATCTCTGATTACAATAAATTTCTCAATAGTATTGAAAAGAAAAATTTAAATAAACATATACCTTTCAAATGGGTACATCCACCAATATTGCACAGGTCCACCAACCCTAAGTTCATATGGCAAATGTATGACAACATGTTCCATAACATCAAAAAATACTGGTGAAAATATCTTCTCCATCTGACAAATAGTAGTTATGATAGATTCCTCTAGATTCTTTACCTTAGATATTACAACTTCAGTTGCACATAATGTTCTAAAAAATCTACTCAACTCGAACAGTACCCCCCATATAGGTTTGTTTAACATATCACGAAATGCTAGCGGTATCAATCGTTACATAATGACATGACAATCATAGCTCTTCAACCCATATAACTGTCCATCGTCTATCTTCACAGCCTGAGCAATGTTAGAAACGTAGCCGTCTGGAAATCTTAACTGTCTCAACTATTGACATACCAACTTTACTTGATCTATACCAAGCACATACCTTGCCTTTGGTTTCAGTACTTTACCATTGTACTCTTTGAGTTCCAATTCTGATCTTTTACATACCACTTTTAAATCCATATGTGCCTTCGGATTATCCTTTGTTTTCCCTTTCACATTCATTACTGTATTAAATACATTATCGAACATGTTTTTCTCCATATGCATGATATCTAAATTATGTTGTATCAATAAGGTTGACCAATATAGTAGTTCCCAAAATATAGATTTTTGTGATCCTTTCCAAATCCAATAAAGGGCGTTGCCCTACGGGCATCTGTCAGTCCACATGAAAAGTATTACAATCTTCTTAAAATCTCTATGCTAGACAACCTTGTTGGTGGACCTTTCATTTCAGTTGTGCCTGCTCAAAACACATTCTTTTATCGTCGAAATGGATGATCACTGGGTAGAAATCGATGGTGATAATCAAACCAGCACGACTTCCTGCCATGCGTTAATCTAAACAATTTTGTATCCTCCATGCAGTATGGACATGCTAACCTCCGATGTATGCTCCAACCAAATAACATACCAAATGCAGGGAAGTCACTGATTGTCCATAGAACAACAACCTTCATATTGAAGTTTTGTTTTTTGTGGGCATCGTACGTCAGAACAACGTCATCCCACAATATTTTCAGTTCATTAATCAATGACCTCAAATATACATCAATATTTTGGCCAGAAGACGTCAGACCAGGGATCAATAGAGACAAGAAAAGATTTTGACACTTCATACACAAGCTTGGAGGAAGGTTGTATGGGGTGACAAATACTGGCCAACATGAGTATGAGGTTGATCTACCCCCAAATGGATTAAATCTATCTGTACATAAACCTAACCTAACATTTCTTACTTCCAGAGTGAAGTTCTCATGAGTATGATTAAAGTGCCTCCAAGCTTCTGCATCAATAAGATTTGTGATCTTGTCTTCATTATGTCGAACTTTATTTGCATGCCATATCCTTTGTTTAGCTGTCCTCGAAGACATAAAGACATTGCAATCTAGGAGTGAGAAGAAAATAGCGGAGTGACTTATACGATACTTCTTTTGACCTTATGCTACTATTTCTCTTTGTCTTTGGCTTAAACCGAGGATGTCCACATGATGGACATGATCTTCTTTTTTCTTGATCTTTAAAATACAATATGCAGTGATTGGGACAAGCATCTATCTTTTGATACCCCATACTTAGAGCATTAACCATAACCTTCGCACGGTAGAGATTTTGTGGCAATTTTTCATCTTTGGACAACATACTCTTCACAATAGAGCATAGACGGTCAAAACATGATTGACTCAAATTAAACTTGCACTTCAAATTTAGTAGTTGAAGAACTGCAGACATGATAGTGTGACTCTTGCAACCATTCCACAGTGGTTCATCAACATCTCTAAGTAAGCCATAGAATATACTAGCTGCATCGTTTGTTGCTTCTTCCTTTACCCCAGTTGGTGTATCACTATGTCCCAAAGCAGAACTCATTTTCGGTCCTGCGACATCAAATATCAGGTCCACATATGAATTATTGTGCACTACATCCACCCTTGTGTCATAATTATTCTAAAATTCTTCACCATAAAGCATCCAATTTTGATAACCACTAACAAAACCCTTCTTATATAGGTGATGTCTAACACCATGAGGTTCTACAAATCGATTGTTCTTGCACATCGTGCAGGGGCATCTGATCCGACCTGTAGGATCCACTGTACTGACACATGCCACTGCAAATTCAATAAAACTATCAACACCATCCATATATTCATGCGACACCTCATTATCAACTATCCTACGATACATCTATTCACAGTTTGCAGCCATTTTGTCCTAAAATATTACAAATATTTTCATCACTAGTTAAAAGAAAATCTTAATAATGCTATGATGACACAAATATATTTATTTGAAAAAAAAATCATGATACAATTTCACATAGAAGGCATAATCAAATGGAAAATAACTTCATGCAAGCATGGATACAAAAATATCAAACATTGCAATACATTCAAATCATTCATATCAAAATAATATCAAACATGTACCTGTAGCAAACACACTCCAATATCTTGCTAACTACTACTATGCCTAGCATGAAATCCGTACTCCAAAAATAAGAACACTTCTATTCTCATACATTAAAGTCATGCTCAGCATGATCTTCAAACTCCATCAAAGCAGTCCTAGATATCCACAACTAAGTGAGTGTGTGAACAAAAAAGTGTTGCATCTAATAAATTAAATAACATGTGATACGCTTGCATCACTTACTCACCTCGGGTATTAACCCGATTTGATATGCTTTTCACCAGAAATCCTTTACAAGCACAATGCTCAAAGCTTCTTATATTTACTGAAAAACAGTAAAACTTGCTGAAAATCACATCAGAAACTTAGTTGAATGCTAAAACAGATTAAAATAAAACAAAACAAAAATCGAGGCAACCCCCTGCCTGTCAAAAACACACAAAGACAGGGGGCTTTGCCCCTTGCCTGTCGAAAAACCCAAGTGGCAGGGGCTGAGGCCCATGCCAGACTCTAGGAGGCAGGGCCTTGCCCTCCCTGTCGGAAATCGAGGGAAGGGCAAGGCCCCTACCTCACAAAGGAGAGGGTGGCAGAGGCAGAGGGCGAACCCCTGCCTGCCGAAAAATGAGGCGATAGAGGCAAAGCCCTTGCCTGACCAAGAGGAAAGAGGCAGGGGGCTGTCGAAAATCCAAAGGTGGCAGGGGGTCTCACCTCTGCATGCCTAAGGAAAACAGAGGTAGGGGCGAGGCCCCTACCGAAAAAATCCAGAGGCGACAGGGAAGATCGCCCCTGCCAGACGAGGAAAAACATGGGTAGGGGCAGGGCCCCTGCCAGACATCCCAAGGTGGCAAGGGGCCTCACCCTTGCTTGATTGAATTAATTAGGAAGAGTTTTGAGCAAATAAAACACTCTAAACTAAACCTAAGAAAAATCTATATAAAGAGGCTAGAGGGGTTTACCAATGCATGTTCTCTCACCCTCTCTCTCTCTCTCTCAAATTAGTGGCTTCCTTCTCCTCCATCAGCTCTTCCATTGTTGCAGCCTCAAAGGTAAGATTTTTTCTAACTTTTTCTTATTATTTTATTGGTTTTGTTTATTTTATTTAGTATTTTAGCCATTGTCGCCCATTGTATGATTGATTCAAGCATGCTATTCATTCAAGAACCGTGAAGTAAATTCAAGAACGTAATCTAAGGCTGTATTAGAGTGATTTCCATATTTTTAATCCATTGAAATAGTTTATATTATTGTTTTCTATGTTTATGCCAAAGAAAAGGTGAGATTCAATCCCTCTATGGATCAAATCCCTCTTTCAAGGGCCAACTCAAGTTTCCAACCATGCTTTCCTTGTTTTTTTTTATATTTCACCATGATCATGTTTGTTTCACTCGTTCAAGCATTAAATCATATTATTTATATGTTTTTTTCATGATTTTGCATGCCTAAATTAAGGTTATTCATGTGTTTTATCGGTAATATGCATATCTCAATTCTGGTCATGCGGGAATGATGTTATTTCATGTGCATTTTTTGTCAATAAAATCTTATTTTTTAGGGTTGAATCATATATTTGTCAGTGACTTTCAATAAAAATTTTGAATTTTTTTGAGTTCTGTAACTCTGCTAAAAAAATTGAAAACCGAACTCTAATTCTTGTACCATGAAAACGCTATGTGGAATCAGGGATGGTTTGTCGACGTGATATCTCCTTAACTGGAGATCTGATCGCTGATCCATAAAAAAGAAGTGTGTTAGTTAAAATATCCAGTATATTTGGTGAAATTTCGAAAATTTTCTACAGTTGTTTGCTATTTTTAATTTATCTAAAATCAGAATATATTTCTCAGAGACCGTTATGCATTGCTTAAGCTTTGGTTCAACTTGCGCGGATTGTATCTTCGTAACCAGAGATTGTATTCTTGATACAATAGAAGCCATGGATTCAGCTGCATGTCTATATTTATCAGTGTGATTTTGATAATTTTTGAACTCTTTTTGCTATTTTTACTTGAACCAAAATCAGAACTGCCTTTTTTAGAACTATTATATGTTTGCCAAAATCAAGCGTATATTGCCAGAATGATATCTCTTCAACCAAATATGTTTTTTTTGATCTGTAAAAAGAATTATTTTGGTCCAGATGTCTAGTTTTTTCATGTAAAATTAAAATATTTTTTTATTGTTTGATGTTTGATTCAGATTTGACATTGTGACAGGTACATGCCCACAGGCAAAATTGTATACTTTTTATGTTTTTTTTAATTTTCATATCAAAATAATACCAAAATTATATTTTTTGATTGTACTTAAATTTTAGGATTATTAAGAGTATCCATGTCGATTTTTGTGAATTTTGGAATTCATTTGATGCATTATTTAGTTAAATCATAAAAATAGGATACCCACAAAGTGCTCATTCAATTGAAACACGGGCAAAACTTGATAATTTTCCAATATTTCGTTTTTTTATAAAACATTTTATATTTTTAGGGTTTGATAATGTTCATAATCATATAAGGGTGCCCTACGCTCGATTTGGTGTTGATTTGAATCCGTTTGATCCTCGGATTAAACAAATTACCAAAGTATTTTTTAAAAACCCTATTTTGCAATAAAAGTCAATTTTAAGGGTATTTTGGCCATTTTTTTAAAACTTCCAAATTTCAAAGTTGTTTATTTTCACTATTTATTCAATTCTGCATCATCCTTTATTATTTTTATTTCAGAGAAGCATGGAAAAAGGCTTATATCTGGATAAATCCATCAATTTTCAGATATTGTTGGATAAATCCTGAAAAGTTGACATTTGTCCACTAATGAGTTTGCTAATTTTGCAGGGATATTCAAGAGTGTATTTTCCTTTAATTCTTTTCTCTCTTTTCAATTTATTATTGATGTAAATTATAAATATTGGAATAAGAATTTGAATTTCTGCTTAGATTAGGGTTGCATTGTATATAGTTTATTTTAATAATGTGATTCGTGTGATGAATGATGATTCATGCATATTCAAATTCATAATGGTCTACACAAATGGCACGTGCACTTGCTTCTAAGGAGTTAAAACACTCAATTGAGTTCGTATTTGTGGCCATAGTCAGAATACAAATAATATCCATATTTATCATATTCTTTTAAGCCACAAACAACCTACACTCTTAGGCTATTTTCAGAAATCATGGCATATTTTTAAAGTTTTTCAAAGTATTTTTCCTTTTAGAATCAAATAATATATATTCAATACACATTCGTGGTCATAGTCAGGGATATCTACTGAGTTTATTTCATCTAAATTCTATAAGGCACGCAAATTTTTTTATCAAAGATTTTCCTTAAATTCTTCAGAAAATATTTTTGCAAATTGCATTCATTTATTCATTCATCTAAGTTAGATTTCATCATAAAAGGATTTTCACAGGGCCACACGCCCATCCTATTTGATATGTTTTTTTAATTCCATCTCAGAAAAATTGATTTTCTCAAAGTTGCTCTCGTTTTCCTCAAAAATCGATTTTCTCAAAGCATAAGGACTTCTTCAGAAATTGATTTTCCTTTTTCTTCAAATTGCTTTCTCAATTTGATTCACAATTTTTAAAGTGTCTTTTTTTCAAGTATTTCCAAATCTTTGAAGCATATATCATATTTTCAATATGCATTTTCCAAAGTTCATAGCATATGCCTGATTCTTTGTGTATTTAGGAATAGAACATCGATTTAGACAAGTTGAGTAAAGCAAAGCACATAGTTGATCCTTGGTTCGATTACCCCTGCTTATGGTGCCAGGAACGACTGAACCTCGTACTGACAAGCGAGTCTCTTTCCCGTGAATTTTTTAAAATGGAGGTGAGTTATTTTCAAAACTTTTTCAAAAGGTCAGTTTGACTTGCAAAAGTAAAATTTTGCAATGATAAAAGGTTTGGCGACCGTGATGGGACTTGTCTTTGTTTGATCAATCTAAGTGCCTTGCTCTGTTCAACTTGTCAAAATCGTGTTCTACAATGTCAACTCTATTTTATGTGAACCTAGGAACCTAGAATCAAACCCAGCTGACATGAAAAGCATGTAGACTTAGGCATGGTTTGGTAGGACCGATTGAGGGGGCATTATTCATGCTCACTTAGACCTAGGTCAAATACAATCCTCCTCAATTTAGGAATTGCTTGAAAATAATATTTTCTTCTCATAAATCTTTCAAAATTCTACTTCTTTAGGTCATTAGAGCCTTCTATTTTCTTGCATGTTGATCACATTTCAAAAACAAACTCACCTACTTTTACCTGACCACCACGTTGTTGGGCTTTTTTCCAGAACCATAGTTTAGGACAAAGCCTCACAACTGGCCCACCTATTTGGGTTGATCTCCATTGCCACGTACCGAGGGCCATAATCCAAAGTATATTGGTAGGCGCTCAAGGATATTGGAAAACATGAGCCTAGAACTGAAGAAATTCTTTTTATGCCACGTACATCAAGCCTCGGCTCGAGTATATCGGCATAACATGATTGGACACATATGATCTGAGCTTTAGAGTTAGGGTTAGGGTCCCATAGCTATTTCACAATTTGTGCATCTAGAGTCAACCTTTAGAGAATGCTGTATGCACATACTTGATTGTGAAGGATGTGATTGAATGTTATTTCTCTTTATTCCCTTTGTTTTCTTGTATTTCTCTATATTTTTTTTGAAAATATTAGACGATTTTAAAAATACCTTATTTTCCATTTATTTTCATGTATTATCTAACATTCCCTTTTATTTTCTCAAACCTTGGATGATTTTTGCAAAACCTTTATTTTTTCTCAGAACTCCAGACGATTTTCCATCCTTCCGTTCATCTGGATCTTGAGTTTCAGCCTTGTTTTAATCCTGCCTGTAACTTTCCAAAATCGTGTGGATTTTCCAAGTTTTTCCCTGATTCCTTTTCTATTTTTTTAGTCTATCCTAATGGCATCTAGTCGGCTTGATTTGGTCTTTTTTGAGAGCCATATCTCTTACGAGGTGTGACAAGGTCTTTCTGATCATCAAACTCTGAACATCGGACCCTTCCTTCTCTGATGGTACTATTCTTGGCTAAAAAACTTCTCTCGTGTGTTCCCAAACCATCTGAGCAGCCGCAGTTTAGAACTGGCATCATCAATGGGAGAGCAAATCATCAACGAGAATTTGATTCAAGCATTGGCAGAGCGGTGGAATCCGTGCACCTGCCCCTTTTGGTTCTCATGGGGAGAGATAACTCTACTACTGGATGAATTCTCAGAGATTATGGGTCTACCTGAGCCAACTGGTCAGCCAGAGGATCCATTAGAGCAACAGTTTTTGATCAACGTCAAGGGGCTTGCCCCATGAGATGCTTTAGCTCGGTGACTGGACGCAGATCCTGTTCATTGATAGAGGCATACATGAGTCAGTGTGTCAACTTGTTTGAGCTATACTGACAGTATGAGACATTTAAAGAAGTCAATTCCTTATCCCGAGCAGTGTGAGAAAAGATTCAACATGCGATGATTCTGTGCACAGTAGGACTAACTTTCTTCCAAGATGGACAGAACTACATTGACATTAGAACAGTGTAACTTTTGCGAAGATGGGGAAGTCGGCAAACCAACCATCTCTTGATTGCCATGGCCGCACTTGCCTTCTTGTACCATAGATTGACCCATTTTGCACTCAAAGATTCGATCTTGGTGGAAGGGTGCATCTACAGTCTGGGTTCTTTCGGCATGTGTCAACTCGAGCTAGCTCATTCAGATATAACAACAAAAAGCCACTACCTACTCCTCGATATAGATTCTTGATCAAGAACCTCCATGAAGAAGAAATCATGTGGGGCTACTTCGATTGTTAAGAGTCTCCCCCTCGATACACTTACGCGCATGGCAATCGACTCAAGTTACTCGGACCATTCTTCTCCGTCTACTACCAGCCAGAGCAATGTGTGAGGTAGTTCTCCTAGAGACAAAAACAAATCAATGCTCGATTATTATCAAGCATTGTGCCAGAGTTCGATCTAAAGTTGGCTCAGTGGTCTAGAACATACTATTCTGCTAAATATAGCTGTGACTCTTTTATTGTTCTTACTATTTTATCTAGTCCTCGAGTGTCTTCTGATTATCTTGAGTGGTGACAGATTGTTTGTCCACCCTTTTTTTGTCAAGATTATTATCAATAAAGTCATTTCCTTTCAACAATTCTTATCTTATAATGGTTCAAAAACCTCGCTTAGGTAACAAGGCACATCTTAGTTGCTCACTTCTTCATTAGGAATGACAATGTAATTGTTGTAATTCTTATGATGAACCAATCCTTGGTAATGAGATATCTTTTAAATGGTCGACCCGATTCTCACCAAATATTTTCCTTCTATTTATTTCTATCCAAATCGTCATCCTCAAATTCTAACCATCCACCTCATTATGTAGAGAGCATCAGTATTCCCAAGTGGTTCAGACTAGATCAGGCGAGAAGACTGCACCATATCAGTGCATCAGTGATATCAACAGCGGGTAAGAAAAGATTAATTCTTTAGGATCTACCAGAGGATAAAGTCAGATTGATAAGGATGACATCAACCCCGCCGTATATCAGTTGTTCAAGAAAATGATGATTAAAATGATGTCTGAGCAAGCTGAAGACAGTCCCAGAAAGACTCTTGTCAAGAAGAAGGCACATGTCACCTTCTCCAAGAACATCACTAGCAACAGCAACAACACAAGAGGTTCTAAGCCTGGTAGAAACAATGATGGAAGCAAAAGGGAAATAACCTTCAAGCAAGGCAACAAGTTTTTCCAGTCGAGGTCTCTCCAGAAATCGAGCACTTAAAGAAAAGCGAAGCATGACAATTGGAGTTTCACTCCTCTTGATCAATCGTGTGAAAAAATGCTCAAATATATGCTAGCTTGGGAGATGATTAAACTTCAAAAAATTGCTAATCCTCCTGTCATCATAGGAAAATTTAAAGATCAATTCTGCAAATTCCATCGAGCAACAAGACATGACACCGAGCACTGCTTCGTTCTCAAGAACATCATTCAAGATCGCATTGACAACACTCTCCTTGTTAAAAATGAATGAAAGGACCAGTTGGTCGTCCTGACCAAGCCTTTTCAATCCAGCTCCCAGCAAAAAGCAAGCGCTCGATAAAAGATAAAACGTGACGGTTCGGGTTACGATCATGAATTTACTCCTCTAGATTAGCCTCTCGAAAAGATTCTTGAATATATGCTGGTCAAGAGAGTGGTTAAACTCCCAAAGATTGTTGATCCTCCTGTCACAAAGGGCAAATGGAAAGATCAATTTTATAAGTTTCACCGAGCAATGGGGCATGATATCAAACGTTGTTTCATCTTCTAAAATATCATGCAAGATTACATTGACAAAAAGTTTCTCGTAGAAGGCAAGGAGGAGAGTCAACCAGCTAGCTTGTCGACACCTTTCTCGACCACTCAAGAGAATGATGATGCCAATGTTCCCTCGTCTCTTTCATTTTGCTTTTGTCATTTTGAAGGAACAATTTAGTCTCAAATTGTCATTTTTTTCTCCAATGCATTAATAAAATCATCAATTTTCTCATAGTCGGTGCCATCTTCTTTATATATTGTTGCTCTTTGTCCCTTTTGAAAAATATCTTTTATGAGGAGTGACCTCTTTCAGAGTGCCTCTCAAATCAATCAAGAAGTTCGTCGCCTTGTTACCTTCAGAGGGCACTCTTTAAATATCAATTATTTATCCTTTTTCTAATGTTTTACTTCCTAGTTACACTGATGCATTTTTTTTGAGAACTTGTCTCTACCTCAAAACATCCTGAATGCAGGCAAGATCAAACAAAATCTCTCATTATTCATTTGCATCTATTTGCATTCATTTGCATCAAATTCATTACCCATTCAGGATAAGGGATAATCTTGAGACCCCGACAGTTGTCCGAGTCATTGTGAGGGTGAAGACTGAAAATCTCCAATCACAATTATCAGGCACTTTCAAAACACCAGTCTTTTCCAAATTTGACCTTCGGGTCGAGTATTTTATCAAAACCATTTTTGCCGGTCATGCCAAAATCAATCTTCGGGTTGAGCCTTTTCCTAAATCCAATTCTTACTGATCGAACTCTCTAAATTCGGTTTTTACTCATCAATGTTTTCAAACTCAGTCCACACTGGTCTAGTTTTCCTTCGAAGATTTGAGTTCTGACTCGAATTTTCCAGTTGCCTTTGGGATTTGAGTTTCGACTCAAATTTTCTTTCCTTAAAACCTGAATTGGTTTAATTTTCCTTTGGGATTCGAGTTCTGACTCAATTTTTTTTCCTTTAAACTTGAATTGGTTTTCTTTTGGAATTCGAGTTCCGACTCAAATTTTCTTTTCTTTAAATCTGAATTGGTTTTCCTTTAAGATTCGAGTTTCGACTAGAATTTTATTTCTCTCAAATCTGAATTGGTTTTCCTTTAAGATTCGAGTTTCAACTCGAATTTTCTTTTCTTCAAATTCAAAATTTGCTCTAGAAGATCCGATTTTTGACTCGAATTTTCTTCCAAATCCAATTCTTCTAGTCTTCCTTTAAAGATTTGAGTTCTGACTCGAATTTTCTTCTCTTCAAATTCAAGAATTGGTCTAGAAGATCCGAGTTCTGACTCAATTTTTCTTTTAAATCTAATTCGTCTAGTTTTCTTTTAAATATTCGAGTTCTGACTCAAATTTTCTTTCCTTCAAATTCAAGAATTGGTCTAGAAGATCGAAGTTTCGACTCAAATTTTCTTTCAAATCCAATTCGTCTAGTTTTCCTTTAAAGATTCGAGCTCTGACTCAAATTTCCTTCTTTCAAACTCAAGAATTGGTCTAGAAGATCCGAGTTCTGACTCAAATTTTATTTCAAATCTAACTTATCTAGTTTTTCTTTGAAGATTCAAGTTCTGACTTAAATTTTCTTTCCTTCAAAATCAAGAATTGGTCTAGAAGATCCGAGTTTTGACTCATTTTTTTTTAAATCCAATTTGTCTAGTTTTCCTTCAAAGATTCGAGTTTTGACTCGAATTTTCTTCCTTTCAAACTCAAAAATTGGTCTGAAAAATCTGAGTTTCGACTCAAATTTTCTTTCAAATCCAATTTGTCTAGTTTTTCTTCGAAGATTCGAGTTCCAACTCAAACTTTTCTGCCAAACTAAGTTTTTATACTGGTCCTGTCAAATCCAATTTTTGAATTGGTCCTTTCACCAAAATCCAGCTTTGCGTTGGTTCTTTTACCGAATCCAATTATTATACTGGTCTCTCTTTCAAATTCAATCCTTATATTGGTTCCGCACCAAGATTCAGGCTCAATGGCAATTTTCAGACCTCTGAGACAATCATTTTGTCAGGCAGACCTTTGGGTCGCCCGTTTTATCAAATCGACCTCCGAGTCACCAATTTCTATCAAGTAAACCTTTGGGTTATCAATTCTATCAATCATTTTTCCAACCTTTAGGTTGCTTTTGCCAATCATGGTCTTTCGAGATTCGACCTTTATGTTGAACTCATCCCCAATTGGCCCAAAATTAATTATCAATCATTTTTCTTGCGAGGGACCCTTTTTTCAGGAAGAGTTTGAGGGAGTTCGTTCCTTTCACATGCAATTATTGTTTGTTCGTTGAACCCCTTTCTAGAGAGAGTTTGAAGGGACTTATGTTTCATGAACAATTTGCAAGACAATTTTTTATTATCACACAAGGAACCCTTTTTTCAGGGAGAGTTTCGACGGAAGCACATTCTCCTTGTGGCCCTTCAATACTTTTGTTAGGCCATCCCGTCATCGAGGACCCATTTCTAGGGAGAGTATGACAAACTTGTTCCTCTATGATAATCCATCGACCTTATCTAATCAGCCACCTTTCCATAAAAGAAGCCTAAAGTTAAGGGAGTTTTGACAAAAACTTAAGTTCTCTTCGAAAGTTCATTTTGCAAATACCTCATCTTCAGGGAAGAGAGGATTATTTTTTATTACCCGTTCAGGTAAGGGTCAAGCCTGAGTCTCTTCTTTGGGGAAAGGAGAGGAGAATCTAGCCACGGATGTGTTAGTTGGATATCAAGTGATTTCTTTCACCAAGGATTTCAAGAAGATCTTGCCAATTTGCTATAAAAAATAGTTGTTGATCTCAAAACTTTTATTGCATAAAGAATTGCTTCAATTACCTTCAGTATTCTTTCCAAAAGGACAAAGCTTTTGCAGAGAAAAAAGAAAATTCAATCTTTTTCTGTTGGTCAACTAAAAGGATGAAGAAAAATCCTCTATATAACTGACAAAGGAAAAACTCAATGAAGTTAAAAAGCCATAAATGAATCGATATTGATCATAGCTATGTCACATTCTTAAAGACTATTTTTTTGGCAATAAGGCAGTGAAAATATCTTGGGTGATAAAAATAATCTACTCAATCTTAATATCTCTCTAATCATTTAAGCTGCAATTAATTATCTGCAAAAGGGATCTCTCAATCATCGTCAAGTTGAAGACTGATGAATGAGTTAGACCCAAATCATCTCCAAGTTGAAGGAGTATATAACATGTCCTTTTAGGGAAAGTTCAAACCATCGTCAAGTTGAAGGCTGATGCAATGAACCACCTGATAATCCCTAAAAGATATTTGATCAATGCTATCATCAAGAGATTTTCAACAAAAGCGACCATACTATCACTATAATTCTTTGGATAAAAAAAGACTCGGATCATCTCCAAGTTAAAGAAGCATGTGATGTGTCCTTCCAAAAAAAATTGGAACATCACCAAGTTGAAGGCTTATGTGATGAAATTCTTGCCAAATCCCAAGAGAGCCCACCTTTCAAGTCTTAAAAGTGTAAAATGATCACCAAGAGATTTTTAGTCAAAGAGACAACAACATAATTCTCAGGACCAAAGAAGACTCGAAACATCTCCAAGTTGAAAGAGTATATGACGTGCTCTTCTAGAAAATCAGAACATCACCAAGTTGAAGGTTGATGCGATGAAATTCTCGCCAAACCCCAAGAAAGCTCAATATTTATGTCTCAAAAGAGTGCAAAAGATCATCATGGGTAAGCCCCAAATATCAAACTGCCAAGAATTATCTTTATTTGTGTGAAATTCTTCTATCAATAGCCTTTCATAAATCACTTTTATGATACTGAAAACAAATTTCTTTCTTTTCATATCAAGAAAATGGTTAGCTTCCTAGGAGAAGCCCGACAACAATAAATTTTATTTCGATTCTGGATTCTACGAAGTTTGCCCAGTTGGAGGTAATACTCTAGGTAGAAGAGAAAATATTTTTCCATAAATGTGCTTACATTTCAATCATTTTAAATCAAACATAATTTTTATCATTTTGGCAATATTTTCTAACTATCTCAACATGAAGTGAAGAGCTCGATGTCCATTTTGACATATCTTGACATTGTCGTTATCCCTCTTTAAAATTTGATAACACGAGTTTTCAAGATCCTTCCCTTCTGTTTTAAATCTGAGTGCCCAGGCTCTCAGATTCGTACACTTCCCTGTGTTTCCCACTGTCCCACCATAGACAGTTCTCATTCAGGGTAAGGGTTAAACCTGAATTGTTTTTGCAAAAGGTTATTATTTTAAAAGCCATTCAGTCTCAGCAATGAGATGCCCAAGATCAACCCCTTTTCAAGCTTTAGGGAACCCCATTTTCATCCTTTTGCAAACCCCACTCAAATTTATTATGCGAAATTTGAAGGTTCCATCATGGTTTCTTCTTTCAATGATCCCATTTTTCCCATTCAGGTTAAGGGTCAAGCCTGAACCTTGTTCTTTCATGAAGTATCTTCTTCTCGTTCAGGTTAAGGGTCTAGCCTAAACCTCGTTCTTCCATGAGGTATTTTTCGTCCCATCCAGGTTAAGGGTCAAGCCTGAGAATCATTTCGATGAGGTGAATCTTCATTTTCATTCTCCAATTCATATCTACCACTATCACCCGAGATAATTCTTTTATACCCAGTCAGATTCCTTTAATTGGGGCATTTTTATAGCCAAAATTTGGTGTGTTTTTCTTTGTCACTAAGCTCGGCTTTCAACCGGCTTAGTAGCAAAGAGGGGCATCTGTAAACACCCTAAAATTTTCTCATTCATTTTCAGACACCCCCCCTCTCACAGATGCCAACCCCTGTAGGTCAGTGTAGGAGTCTAACCCTAAGTTTGTCCTAGTTTAGGTATTATGCCATCATTTTGTCAAAAGATTTACCATTTTACCCCTAGGTCACCTTAGACACCATGTCAGTCAGACCCAACCAAGCTCCTTTTTAAGTCCAAAACAGTTAGAATGTCAGTCATTTCTAGCTCCCCTGAGCTCACGATGAGCAAACACTGTTCATTTATGACCATTTTAGCTAAAATCAGTTTATTTCTTGAGAAATGAGCTCATTTCTAGCTTGAATTCTAGTCAATTGTTCTCAATCCTATCAAGTCCAGTTAATCTTATTCCTCTGAGTCTAACTTGAGCTCACAAGAAGTTTAATTGGCTCAGATCTAGTTTAATTCCATTTCTCGCAGTCTCGGAACCCATTTTAGCTCATTTCAGCTAAAATTGAGATAAATCCAGCCAGTTGAGCTGGTGTTTAACCTTCAAATTTAGTTCATCTCAGTATTACTAATCTTTATTCCAGCTCAAATCCAGTGCATTTCTATGGTCCATTTCACCCCGTGTTCATTTCTCTAAGAGTTGTACCACTTCTCGGTCGATCAGTCTAGAGGATTGTTTGAGTCAGTGTTATTTCAGTTCTTTTGAGTTTAGAAACCTTAAATTTCAGTTCAATCTTGTTAAAACCTCATTTTTCAGTATTACTCTTTGCTCTGCAGGGGCAAAATCATTTCTCTATCATTTTATCCAAAACATCCATTCTATCAATCTTTCAAGCTCATACAAGTGTCAATCTGGGCTCTGATCGATTCTTTTCCTGAAAATTTTAGTTATATCCGAGACTCAATTCACATTTGGATTAGATCCAATATCGGATCTAATGTTCAATCATCAATTTTTGCCTCCGAACAGAAATATTAAATTTTTTATCTTTGCCAAGGGTCTGGGACTTCAAATCCCTCACTTAGGGTTCATATTTTGCATATCATTTTATATCATTTCACATCATTTCATATTAGTTTATATCATTTCTTGCCATTTTTGATCATTTTATCGCATTGCATGTCATTCTTGAGATCCAGTACTCTGTTTTTTGAAATCTCCAATCCAGATTCGATTTTAAAACCTCTCTTTCGAAATCAATTTCAGAAAACTGGGTTCTATACCGATATTTGCCGGGATCTTATATTTTTTTATTTCAAAATATTTTTCTCAGAGAAACAATGTGGATTTGTTTTAAACTCAATTTTTAACTAATCTCAATTCTCGGATGAGACCCATCTAGGTGGCGTCACTTTTGGATTTCTCAAATTTAAGTTATTTCAAAGTTTTAATTGATTTAAGATTCTGTCTTTTTACCTTTTAAACCTTTTCGAAATTCCATTTCGATTTTTAAACCAGAGGTAGCCCTACCCCTTGCCCATTTCTTTCATTTTGGATAAAATTTTAGAGTTTCAGTCAGACTAGGACTCTATCTTAGAGTTTCAGTCAGATTAGGACTCTACCTTTCATTTTTATTTTTACCTGTTTTTAAGAAAATCTTTCAAAATCTTTCAAGAGAAGTCAAAATTTTAGAGTTTTAGTCGGATTAGGACTCTGTTCTAGAGTTTCAATTGGATTAGGACTCTAACCCTGACTTCGGTTTTGAGAAAATCTTTTAAAAACTTCTTCACTTATCTTTCAAAATAATCAAATTTCAAAATTCTAGGACTTTATTTCAGAGTCTTTGTCGATTTAGGACTCTATCCCAGAGTTTCAGTCGATTCAAAACTCTACTTTGATTTCATTTTTTAATTTTTATTTTACTTATTTTTCGAAAACAAATCCAATTCTCAGAGTTCGAGTTGATTTAGAACTCTATTTTAGAGTTTCAGTTGATTAGGACTCTAACCTTGATTTCGCCTTTTTGTTTATTCTTACTAATTTTTGAGAAGATATTTCAAAACCTCTTCGTTTATCTTTTGAAAACCAAATTCAAGAGTTTTAGTCAGTTTAGGACTCTAGTCCAGAGTCTTAGTTGGTTCAGGACTCTAATTTTTTCGATTTTATCCTTTGCCTTTATTTTCATCTATTTTAAAAACCCCTTTTAACCTTTATTTTAATCCTTTTCAAAACCCTAATGTGGGGGCCCACACAGTTGGCACCACATTTAGGAGAGTTTCAACTCGTTCAGAACTCTAGTTTATTTAAAACTTTCAATTTCAAACTCATCTTTCATTTTTAACTTCCATTGAAAACCTTTATTTTCAAAATCATTTTCTGAAAAACAAGTGGGGCCCACACTAGGTGGTGCCACATTTTCAAGTGTTTAGGTTAGTTTAGATTTAGTCAGTGTTTTACTCAGGTTAGAATTTTGGAAGAGTCAAAATTGATTTTTAAAACTCTCCATTTTCACCATGATATTTAACTTTGATTTTTAGCTTTTACTTAAAGTTTTAAAAACCAAATGTGGGCCCACAGAGGTGGCGCCACATTTGATATCATTTTAAACTAATTAGGACTCAATTAGGTTTAATTAGGGTTAGTAGTTAGTGTTTTAACTAGGTTAGAAGTCTTTAGGAAAATTGGCTCCCTTGATTGAATTAATTAGGAACAGTTTTGAGAAAATAAAACACTCTAAACTAAACCTAAGAAAAATCTATATAAAGAGGCTATGGGGGTCGACCAATGCATGCTCTCTCACCCTCTCTCTCAAATTCGTGGCTTCGTTCTCCTCCATCAGCTCCTCCATTGTTGCAGCCTCCAAGGTAAGATTCCTTCTAACTTTTTATTATTTTATTGGTTTTGTTTACTTTATTTAGTATTTTAGCCATTGCTGCCCCTTGTATGATTGATTCAAACATGCTATTCATCCAAGAACCATGAAGTAAATTCAAGAATGTAATCAAAGGCTGTATTAGAGTGATTTTCATGTTTTTAATTCGTTGAAATAGTTTAGATTATTGTTTTCTATGTTTATGCCAAAGAAAAGGTGAGATTCGATCCCTCTATGGATCAAATCCCTCTTTCAAAGACCAAATCAAGTTTCCAACCGTGCTTTCCCTGATTTTCTTTTATATTTCATCATTCTCTTGTTTGTTTCACTCGTTTAAGCATTAAATCATATTATTATATGTTTTTTTCATGATTTTGCATGCCTAGATTAGGGTTATTCATGCATTTTATTGGTAATATGCATATCTCAATTCTGGTCATGCGGGAATGATGTTATTTCATGTGCATTTTTTGTCAATAAAATCTTATTTTTTAAGGTTGAATCATATATTTGTCATTGAGTTTCAATAAAAAAGTAGGTTTATTTTGGGTTCTATAACTCTGCTAAAAAAATAAAAAACTGAACTATGATTCTTGTACCATGAAAAGGCTATGTAGAATTAGGGATGGTTTGTCGATGTGATATCTCCCTAACCAAAGATCTGATCGATAATCCGTAAAAATCAATGTATTTGTTAAAATGTCTAGTATATTTGGTGTATTTTTTAGATTTTTCTATGATCATTTGATATTTTTAATTTATCAGAATTCAAAATCTATTTTTCAGAGACCGTTATGTATTGCTTAAGCTCTAGTTCAGCTGACGTGGATCCTATCTCCCTAACCGAAGATCGCATTCTCGATTTGTAAAAAAACATGGATTCAGATGCATGTCTAGTTTTATCAGTGTGATTTTGGTAATTTTGAATTCTGTTTGCTATTTTTACTTGAATCGAAATCAGAACTACCTTTTTTAGAACCGTTATACATTCGCCGAAATCAAGCATATATTGCCAGAATAATATCTCCCCAACCGAGGATGTTTTTTTCTATTATGTAAAAAAGATTATTTTTGTACAGATGTTTAGTTTTTCTATGTGAAATTTTACAGTTTTTCATTACTTATTGATGTGTGATTTGGGTCAGACACTGTGATAGGTACATGCTCACAGGAAAAATTGAATATTTTTCATATTTTTATTTAATTTTCATATTCAAATAATACCAAAAATTATATTTTTTGATTGCACTTCAATTTTAAAGTTATTAAGAGTATCCATGTTGATTTTTGTGAATTTTATAATTTATTTGATGCATTATTTAGTTAAATCATAAAAAGAGGATACCCGCAGAGTCATGATTCAACTAAAACATGGGCAATACTTGATATTTTTTTCAATATTCCTATTTTTTATGAAATGTTTTATATTTTTAGGGTTTGATAATGTTTATAATCATATAAGGGTACCCTATGCCCAATTTGGTGTTGATTTGAATCCGTTTGATCCCCGGATTAAACAAATTACCAAAATATTTAAAAAAACCCTCTTTTGTAATAAAAGTCATTTTTAAGGGTATTTTAGCTATTTATCCAAAAACTCCAAATTTTAAAGTTGTTTATTTTCACTATTTATTCAATTTTACATCATCCTTTATTATGTTTATTTCAGAGAAGCATGGAAAAAGGCTTATATCCAGATAAATTCATCAATTTTCAGATATTATTGGATAAATCCCAAAAATCTGACATTTGTCCACTAATGAGTTTGCTAATTTTGCTGGGATATTCAAGAGTGTATTTTTTTTTAATTATTTTATCTCTTTTCAATTTATTATTAATATAAATTATAAATATTGGAATAAGAATTTAATTTTTTTGCTTAGATTAGGGTTGCATTGCATATAGTTTATTTTAATAATGTGATTCGTATGATGAATGATGATTCATGCATATTCAAATTTATAATAGTCTACACGAATGGCACATGCACTCGCTTTCTAAGAAGTTAATAAACTCGATTGAGTTCATATTTGTGTTTATAGTCAGAATATGAACAATATCCAGATTTATCATCTTCTTTTAGGCCACAAACAACCTACACTCTTAGGCGATTTTCAGAAATCATGACATATTTTTAAAGTTTTTCAAAGTATTTTTCCTTTTAGAATCAAATAAAATATATTCAATGCACATTCGTGGCCATAGTCAGGAATATGTACTGAGTTTATTTCATCTAAATTCTATAAGACACAAAAATTCTTTTATCAAAGAATTTCCTCAAATTCTTCCGAAAATATTTTTGCAAATTGCATTTATTCATTCATGTAGGTTAGATTGCATCATAGAAAGACTTTCACAAAGCCACATGCCCATTCCTTTTGATGTATTTTTCGAATTCCATCTAAGAAAAATTGATTTTCTCAAAGTTGCTTAGGTTTTCCTTAAAAATCAATTTTCTTAAAGCATAAGGACTTCTTCAGAAATTGATTTTTCTTTAAAATGCTTTCTCAATGTGATTCACGATTTTCAAAGTGTCCTTTTTCTAAGAATTTCCAAATCTTTGAAGCATACATCATATTTTCAATTTGTATTTTCCAAAGTTCATAGCACATGCCTGATTCTTTGTGCATTTTAGAATAAAACATCGATTTAGACAAGTTGAGTAAAGCAAAGCACATAGTTGATCCTTGATTCAATTACCTCTAGTTATGGTGCAAGGAACGATTGAACCTTATATCGACAGACGAGTCATTTTCTCGTGAATTTTTCAACATGGAGGCGAGTTATTTTCAAAACTTTTTCAAAAGGTCAGTTTGACTTGCAAAAGTAAAATTTCGCAATGATAACAAGTCTCGTGAGGGTTTGCAGTGATACTACCCACAAACATCGATGTCATGCAGGTAATAAAAATTATTTTTCAAAAATATTAGGCAATTAAGAAATTATTTTAAGAAAATATTTCATGTAATTTATATTCTCATAACACATTTAGAATTTTTATGCCTCCATAGTAAAAACTTTTTTCTTTCACTTTTCTAAAATTTGCAATTATCTATGAGTTTTCCTCAGAAAATAAAGCATTATCATGTTATTTCTCATTTATCATCACTTGTATATTTTCTGTACAATATTTTACAATTACTTCTAAGCAATGAATTTTTACTTATGTTCATTCTTTTTCTTTTATTTTTAAATTTTCATATTTTTCAATTTTTTAGTCAAGCACTATTTCAAATATCCAGTTTTGTGACCCATGTAGCGAGCTTTGGGCCATTGACTCCCAAGCCAGACAACCTTAGGGCACCAAATACAGAGTATCCCTCAAACTTAATTGCTCGAGTCACTTGACCTTCCATTTTAATAGTTTACGTATAGTCTTCCTCTTGTCATGTGCAATGTTTATATCTATTAGGCTTTCTATGAAGTTCATGTAACGAGCGTTCGAGCCGGTGGCTCCCAAACCAGATGGCTTTAGGGCACCAGGTGTAAAACACCCTTCAGATTCTACTTGCTCGAACCAAATAGGCCACAAATATCGACTAGACAAGAAGATGATCTCCTTCATTATCCTTTTTGTCATGAGATTCAAACACTTCAACTTGTGTCTAAGTTCAGCTACTAGGAATCATGAAGACATCAACGACTAAACATAAACTCTTTTTCTTTTAAGCTCATATTTTTTATATTTTTTATTTGCTTAGTTTTTCAAAAACAGACTGTGCATACTTATACTTGTGATTCAAAACAATTCAAACATTCAAATACTATATTTTCTTTGAAATTTACATAAATAACTACTCTTTTTAGATTAGTTCAGAAAAAAATTTCACATGGGGCTTAAAAATTTCTAAATTGTCAGATTATGTCAAAAACATTTATATATGCTACAAACTTGTTTCTTAAAGGCCTAATTTTATGAGTTTGAGCTACCTGAACAGGATTTTTTTTTTGAGTGTGCATCTAAACCATCCCCCCATGCTTGAATGACACTGTCCCTAGTGGCATACAAAAAATGCAAACATGTAATGCAGATGCACACTAAAGAACAATAAAATAAATATGGGAGAAAAGATAGATACAACCTAATATATGCAGGGCCTCTTGAGCTGATAATTGTCTTGACTTTGCACCACCACTATGCATATACGAATGCATAGTTTTCTGCTAATTTGGCCAATGGTCTGTTCCTGAAGTTGTGTTCTGTATCTGGTAACCTGCAACTCATACACTGTAGCACCAATAATACACATACCTGCATGACAAGAATAAAATCAAAATAAATAAAATCCTATTCCTACTATGTACATATGATATACTGTCTCTGCTCAGATCTCGGAAGCCTAAAGTTCTTTGCCCTTTAGATTCATCACAGGTTGGCTCGACAGACCACCCTCGGTTCTTCTTGTCAAATCATCTGCTAACTAGCCCATCTGTGTTTCAAGCTTTGCTATAGACTGGGTATGGGAGTTAAGCATCTAGTTACACTTCTTCATAGCATTGTGACTTGAGGTTTTCACCTCCTACAGTGCTTGAAAAATCTTCTCTTCAAAAGACAACTATGAAGCTGTCTCCTAAGGGGTAACCATGAGAAAGGTAGGAGAGGGCTGGGGGTAATTTGGCCTCTGGTATGGCTGAGTGAATGTACTAGACCTAACCTGGTGAGATGGAGGGGCAGGGACTAGGGCTTGTTGGTTCTTCTATGAAAAATTGGGGTGGTTTCATCAACTTGGATTGTATGTAGAAGAAACTGGGTTATTCGAGGGATTGGCGAACCCTTGAGCAGCCTGAACTTGTTCACAAACAAATTTAGGGTACTGAGTTGCTGAAGGGCACTCAGTGACAGAATGTGTCAGACTGACACAACGAACACACACTTGATGAATGGGGGAAGGGCCAGCAAGAAGTTGATCCAGCTTCTGCGAACGCATATCCACTTTGCTTTGCAGCGTAGCAGTCAAACCAATCTCGAGAACACCACCTTTCTTGAGAATGCTAGGTGTGGGTCTCTCAGAACGAGAGCTAGAGGCATGATGTAACAATTTTTTTACTAAGGTATCAAACAATCTTCATGCCTCATCTCTGTTCTTCAACATGAATGTCTCTCTGCACGAAGAATCAATCATCTGACGATTCCTGTCAGACAATCCATCGTAAAAACTCTGCACCAGTTTCCACATCGACACCTAATGATGGAGACATTTCCTAAGGGGATCCTTCATCCTCTCCCAGGTCTCATGAAATTGCTCACCATCTAGCTCTGAGAAGCTAGTAATGACTCACCTAAACTAGTTCATCCTACCTATGAGAAAATATTTCTTCAGGAACTCCTGTTGCATCTAATCCCAAGACCCTATTTCTATAGAATCTAAGGACTTCAGCCAATACTTGGCCTTGTCCTTCAATGAGAACGGGAAAATGGTCAATCTCAAAGCATCGTCCCCAAAATTCTGTATTTTCACTGTAGAAAAGATTTCGAGAAACTTGTCAAGGTGCCTATAGGGATCCGCGTGACTAAGGCCGTAAAAGGATGGAAGCATTTGAATGACAGTGGCCTTAATATTAAAATGGGGTGCTCCTACATCGGGTCTTTGAATGCAGGATGCCTGGATGTACTCTGTAGGGATGGAGTACTCCCTCAAAGCATGGGTAGGAGCTGTAGCTGAAAGATCCATGTCACCCATTTCTCTAGGACTTCGAGGAGAATGTAAAATTCTCTCTTGGTCATCGACAAAAGGATGCAAGGGTATACCTAGAGCTCTTCGCCCCTGCATACACTGGTACTAATACCAGATGTATGGAACCAAACCTAAATCAAATTTACCTAAACTAAATACAAAATGAAATCACAACAAAAAATAGAAACAATAAAACTAATCTAAACTATGTCGGAATAATTCTATGAAATTAAAATATCAAAAATAAATCTAGATCACAAACTTAGCAAATACAGAAAATCACAAACTATGTTCTCTAAAACTCACCTGTCTATTCTCTCCTTGAATCATGAAGTTCAGTCAATTCTAGAAAAATAGTACGTGAATCATATATTTACAAACAATGTTAAATCCTATATTTACTAATTAATCATACTAACTAGAACAAATAAAAACAACTAACTAAACAAATATTAATAAACTAAAATATTAGAATTAACAGAATATAATTGCCGTTCCCCGACAACGATGCCAAAATTTGGTTGATCTTTTTGCAGTGGTATTTTTAAAAGATATTTTCACTAAAAAGATTTAAAAAATCATCAACCAAAAGTATAAAAACTGACTTTCCATGAATGTGGCAAGTACAGGTCGAATCCTCAGGGAACGTGACAATATTCATAATTATCTCTAAAAATTTTAATTTATTAATATTACAAAAGTTTATAATTAATCAAACACTACAACTATGATTAAGTTACAAACTAAAATTTAAAATTGACTAAAAACAAATCCTAAATTAAGTTGCTCAAGCTTCTCCAGATCGCAGGGCATTTCTGTCATTTCACCAGTTTAAACCTTCTCGCGCTTGACAAATTAACCTTGTAACCTGTAGCTGCTTATTAACCTAAACCATAAAATTAGCAAGTCAGTAAACAATTACGATACTTAATTCTAAAAATTACACTAAAACTAATTCTAAAATTAATTATTAAATCTACATTACAATTAAGCTAAAAATAAAATAAAAAGTAATATCTAATTAAACTAACTAATTAATTTAAATCTAACTAAGCTAACTACTATAAATACACTAACTAATATGCTAATATGAATAAAAATAATAAAAACTATCAAAAACTAACTAATTAGCAAAAAGACTAATTTGCCCTCAATGTTGTGCAAAATTGAATTCTGATAGGTTTTCAAAAATAGACTATTTGGAGAAGAAAACAAGGTCTAAATTTGCTAAAATTTCTTCTGTTCTCTTTTTGACAGATTAAAAAATTTGTCAAATTTTATAGAGTTGAAAAATTCATTCGAAAGCTTCGGATGGATAGAAGCGTTTAAAATCTGATAAATCTTGGAAATCGCCTATCCCGAAATTTAAAAACCTAAAATCCTGTTTTTGAAAAACACTTAAAAATCACACCAAATCAACTTTAATTGAGTTGATTTTTGGTCAGTTGACAATTAACACACCAATGAAGATAATAGAATAAAATTTTCAGAAAAAACTCAGAAAAAATACACATAAAATGATAAGTGCAAAATGCGGCAAAATCTAGTTTTGAAATTCAGTGCACTATTCATATGTAATAATTCAATACATGCACTATCTAATGTAAACTTAGGCAAGACAGCCCTACACACCTACGGCTAACTAAATAACAATAAGCAACAACTAATTATGCTAAAAAAATTAAATCTACAATTAGATTCTAATTTATCTTAAAGAACATGAATTAATTCTAAACTAGCTAGAAGGTAAATTCTAACTAAGCTACCATTACAAACTAAGACTAAGGACTTAACTTAAAATACAATACTAACTTAACTGGAATATAAAACTAATTGGACTTAAAATTAAAAGTTAATGTGAAACTAACTAAAGTTAAGTTAGTCAATTAGGGTACAAGGGGCGGGTTTTGGATTTGACTCAAGGTTGGATATTCACACCCCTTAGATAGACCCCATTTAGAAACTAACTAAATGTCAAAATGCACTAAAATACAATTAACTAATATGCAATATTGGATATGAAATGATATGCACTAAATTACACGCCTAAGTCAATATGTCCTAACTTAGAAAATTTGCAAATAAATCTATTAATCTAGATAATTAAAGAAAGGAAAGCATTAAAACCACATTGGCTAATTTGGTATTAGGTAAGCCTCATAACAAACTTGCCTTAACAATTCTTGACTTGTTCCAACTCAAAATCGCCATCCCATATGGGCCCACATGGTTTAGACTTAACATACAATTCGACCCTCGTACTTAAGGTAAGTGTAAACCACACTTGAGTAGGTGATTCAAAAATTGAATCACCTTACTTAATTAGGTTTCCAAGGAATCCTCTTAATTGGGCATCTTTAAAGAAGACCCAAAACTTTCCACACTAGGATCCACGATTTTGGAAAACTTATTAAACTACCAAAATCGCTATTTGTTATGCAATTACCACAATACCCCCCATTCAAAATTTAAATTATTAAACTTAAACTAATCTAATCAAATTACTTCAAAACTAACCTAATTAATATTCCTATTCCTAGCAAGGACAAACTGGTACTAAACAAAGAAAAATGTTAGTAACTAACAATTGAAAAGAAAAATGCTAATCAAGCTAACTATTGACCCTACCTACATGCATTGAATCTAGACACTCTAAATGACTTTTCTAAACTTAATACCTACCAAAATCTATACTCAGACCTTGTTGGACCATCAATGGCTGCCGTCCTACTTGGAGAAGATGACAACCCTTGAAGTCCAAAATTCAATTTTACCTACACTAAAAAAATGATTTTTGAATAAAAAAAATTTAAAACAAATCAAATACTAACTTTCTAATTATCTTAAACTACAACTAATGCAACTTTAGAATGTTAAAACACTCAAATAACCTACTGTTATATGCAGAAAAAGACAGACTAAAAAAAATCTACAACACCAAAATCGACTAGCAATTGATCTATCCGATTTTCACTATTGGCCAAAAAAAAATGAGAAGTAATTTGGATTGACACCTACACTAAGACCAAACTCGACTCTAGAACTATTAAAAACTCAATTTTTTTGTGCTTTAACTATTGTGAAATTACAGATTTAAAATCTATGTAAAGCATAAAAAATCGGCTAAGCTATGCTTAGCCAATTTTCACAAAACGTTTAAGCACAAAACACAAAATGATTTAACACACTAGGCTAGACTAAAACTCAATCTTAACACTAAGATAAACGTGATTTGCTGAAATGTATTTACTGAAAAAAATAAAAAACTCAAAATAGAAATCGGGTATGACTTGATACAATAAGGGTGACTCGATCTATGCTAATAGAACGAGGAAGATGAAGACTAACCTCTAGGGCCATCCGACGAGGGAGGGGGTGAGGTAGAGAGGTAGATGGAGCTAGAAAATATGCCCACAGGTTCTTATATTGGCTGCACTACTACTTCTCGCTGTTGCACTCGTTTGGGAGCCGATTGAGAGAAGGTTAGAGAAGAGATGAAGAAGGCCATGATGGAGGAAGAGCACGGCCACTCCGTGGCGACGTAGATGGCACACCGCCGAGGAGAATCTCCTTGTCCAATCTACAACACCTGCAAAAGAGAAAACACAACCCATAAAAGGATACAAAAACAAAAATGAAAATAAAGAAGAAGGGAAGACACACGCTCGTAGAGGGGCGTGTGAGAGAGGGAGAGAGGGGCTTGGGCGAGTTTTCCAAAACATCCAAAAATGTTGACTTCTCTTTTTTCAGACTTTTTTACCTCCTAAACTCTATCTAATTCAAAAAGCTACCTAAATAAAAATTAGTTATAGTTTAAAGCTTAAATTACTTGTTAATTGCATCTAACTACCAAAATGCATTAGAAAGAGGTGGTTTTCAGAAAATATTATTGAAAAACACCTTGAGTATGTGGGTTTATGGATATTTAGGATTTAGGTCCATTCCAAGATCCAAATTTGAGCTCTTGGGTCAGAACTGGGTCCAGTCTACCTCAAAATTCAATCTAAAATCCTAAAAATGCAATATTTTGCTCATTTTAACTCTGATTTGAGTGAAATTCGAATCAAGACCTCTTTAAATCTAATTACATCAATACATGGTTTATAAATCTTTAAGACACTTGAAAATGCATGAATTTTGTATGAACATGATGTTCATTTCATGCATCATCAAGTACTTTAATTCCATATGCTTACATGCCATAGTACTTTTATTGTTATTCAAAAAGGACACCATAACTTCATTATCGCAGTAGACCTTCAGTGGCTTCTTAATGAAATCAACCATATTTGACTGTGATATAAATTTCTTCAACCAAATTGCCTTGGAAGTAGTCTCGTACAATGCTATAAACTTTGCCTCCATGGTGTGAGCAACAATGGTCGTCTGCTTCCTACTCCTCCAAGAGATTGCTCCCCCAGCAAGTAAGAAGAGATACCCAATAGTGGACTTTCTACTATCAAGTCATCCTCCTAAGTCTGCATCTGAGTAGCCAATGACCTTGAGGTGATTAACCTTATGATACGTCAACATATAGTCTTTTGTCCCTTGCAAATACCGTAAGACTTTCTTTGCAGTCTTCCAATGGGATATGCCTGGGTTAGACTAGAATCTACAAAGTATCCCTGCTATGAAAGAAATATCTGGACGTGAACAAGTCTGCGTGTATGGCAAGCTGCCAACAACTGCTGCATATGGATAAACACTCATCTATGCTTTGCCAATTTTGTTCTATGAAAAATCCTTTAGGCTCAATTTGTCATCTTTTGATATGGGTGTTGTACCGGGAGAACAATTCTCCATTCTATATTGCTTTAATACCTTATTTATGTAAGATCTTTGGGAGAGGCCTAAAAAGCCTTTTGCTCTATCTCGGTGGATCTCTATGCCAAGTACATAAGTAGCCTCACTCATATCTTTCATATTAAAATGTGATGCAAGAAACTGTTTTGTCTTTGTAAGTAACTTTATATCGTTGGTTGCCAGCAAAATATCATCCACATACAACATCAATATAATGAACTTACTCTCACTTCCCCTAAGGTATGTACATTGATCAATAATGTTTTTGTAAACTCAAAAGTCACAATGAGTTGGAAAAATTTAATATACCACTATCAGAAGGCCTGTTTAAGTTTATATATTGATTTGTTAAGCTTGCAAACCAAACAATCATTTTCAGAGAAATCAAGAGGTTATTCCATGTATACCTCTTCATTCAGATCCCCATTGAGAAACGTTGTTTTTACATCCATTTGATGTAGCTCTAAGTTATAATGAGCTACGAAGGCCAAAATTATCCTCATTGACTCCTCAGTTGAGACAAGAGAGAATGTCTCATTATAGTCAATGCCCTCCATCTGGGTGAATCCTTTAACAACCAATCTTGCCTTATGTCTCTCTATATTACATTTGGAGTCCCTTTTGGTCTTAAAAACCCATTTACACCCTATGGGTTTTACTCCTTTAAGTAAGTCGACAAGATCCCATACTTGATTCTTAGCCATAGAGTCCAACTCTTCTTTCATGACTTTTATCCAGTGTGGAGATTGTTTGCTTTCAACAACTTTCATAAAAGTCAACGGGTCATCATTTATATCTATAAAATTATCAGGCTTCTGAAGGTACACCATATAGTCAGAATGTATGACAGATTTTCTAATTCCTGTGGATCTCCAAACAGGTTCAAATTGAACCTGTTCATTCTGTTCGTGCTCTTCTGCATTGTCTACAATAGGTTCACTTTAGATTTGTGCATCAACAACCGGATGATCAACCACATCATCATTAGGGATAATAATACAGTATCTCTCGGTGTTCTCTTTAACAGGTGGTGAGACTAGATCCTGTATTTTCTCAAAACCAAGGTTTTAAAGTGCACTTAATCCTAATGAACAATTTTTAAGGAATTTTGCCTTATCTATTTCAACAATATGTGGTGAATGAGATAGGCAATAAAACTTGTATCCTTTTGATCTCTCTGAATAACCAATGAAATATCCACTGGTTGTTCTATGATTAAAGGCTTTAATGTAGGGGTTATACAACTTAGCATCTGCAGGACATCCTCATATGTGCATATAAGACAGTGATGGTTTCCTACCTGTCCACAACTCGTAGGGAGTTTTAGGCACAAATTTCATAGAAACCTTATTCAAAATATGCACAACAGTCCTTAAGGCTTCACCCCATACCTTCATGGGAAGTGTTGAATCATTCAACATGGCCCTGACCATTTCTTTAAGTGTACGATTTTTTCTTTCAGCTATACCACTCTGGTAGGCACTACCAGACATAGTATATTGAGGCACAATGCCTTTTTTCTTTAAGAAATCGCACTAATGGTCATTCCCTTTGCCCCATCTTAGTAAACCTACCATAATATTTGCCACCTCTATCAGACCTGACTTTCTTAATAACTTTATCAGTTTGTTTCTCTACTTCTTTCTTAAATTTCTTAAACATCTAAAAAATATTAGATTTTTCATAAATCAAGTAGAGATACATATACCGTGAATAGTCATCAATAAAAGTGACAAAATATTTTTTGCTTGTATAACAAGGGGTAAACGATTTATATACATACGTATGGACTATCTTCAATATCTCACTACTACGTTTGAGACCCTCTTTATATGTGTTTGTATGCTTAGCCTTTATGCAATCAACACATGGGTCATTGTCTATAAATTTTACAGATTTTAAGATCCCTTCATTTACAAGTCTCTTTATTCTCTTTTCAGAGATATGACCCAACCTTTGATGCCAAAGCATGTAGGATTTATCATTAATCATGCTACGTTTATTCTCAACCAATGCATATTCATAAGTCAAAGACTCCTGAGTTTGGATCTTCATGTTTAATTTGTATAAACCATCATAAACTAATGCAGAACCAATTTCAATAGAATTCCTGTAAATGAATCACTTAGAATATTCAAATTTAGAGCAATATCTAAATTTATCCAATCTTAAAATTGAAATTAAGTTTCTACTATATGATGGAACATAAAAGACATCATGAAGATCCAAATCTACGCTTGTATCTAAAGTGATCCTGCAGGTCCCAACACCCTTCACATGCGAAAGCATCTTATTCCTAAAAAAGATGCTCTTCTCATGCATTGTTGGTTCCCTTCTGTTCAGGAACGATTGTAGATAGTTAGAAATGTGAACAGTAGCACCAGAGTCAATCCACCAGCTATTTTCAGGAATTTATAATAAATTACATTCATGAGAAACAAATAACAAATTACCTTTCATTTCTAATCATTTCTTGTATTTTATGCAATCTGCCTTCCCGTGCCCCTTCTTCTTGCAAAAGAAGCACTTTATAGGAGCATAATCAGGTTGTTTGCTCTTAGATGTCTTATCTCCTGCTGACTTCTTCCTAGCAATTTTCTTAAATGCATTCTTCTTTGATCCTACCTTGGATCCATGAGAAGCCATATGCACACTTTGCACCTTCTCTCCTTTCAATCTCTCTTCTTTCTTAACACACTTGGACATAAGTTCATTAAATGTCTATCCATCATTATGTGTGTGTTGTAAGATATTTTGAAAGGTCCATACTTCAAAGGTAAGGATGCCAAAATCAAGTTCACTAGAAATGAGTAAAAAATGGTCAACTTCATGTTATTCAGCTCAGACGCTATGTTCCTCATTTCTAAAATATGTCGACGAATATTACCCCTTCCAGAATATTTCATAGTTATGAGTTTTGACATTAGGGTACTGGTCCTGGCCTTATTGGAACTGACAAACTATGCCTCAATGGCACTCATGAATTTCTTCATTGTCCTGCATTGTGGGATAGCACTGCGAATATTCTTAGCCACCTTAGATTGCAAAAGCAACAAGATAAGTCTATTCAAGCGCTCTCACTTCTCAAAAGTACCCTTTTGTTCAACAGTGCTTTGATCTGTCAAGGCAACAGGCTCATCCATTCTTAAGGCCAAATCCAGATCCATATACCCTAATGTGAAAAAGATAAATTTTTTTCAATTACTAAAATTCGATCCATCAAGAAAATGTGTAGAACTTGATCCATCTAAAATCACAGAACTAGAAACTGCATGACAAGACATGTATCAAACGAAAACATATACGAAACAAATTTAATGAAAATAATAATAAATAAAAATCCCTAAATATGCTTATTTCTGGGCGACTATAGGGGGTCATCAGAGTCCTGCTTTGGTAAGAGCTCTGCGTAATCACTTTGCCTACCGACCACAATTGGTAAAACTAAGGCTCATGTAAAGCTAGACCATCAACACATGGTACCTTTGAATATACATGCGCGATTTATCTCAACACATTTGTCTCATTTTACCCTACCTAAATTCCAAACACGATAAAACTACCTTTGGATCATTTATCGTTTCATGAATCTAAGTACAACAATAATATTGGCTAAATCTATATGATAGAATAAAAAATTAACAACATACATGTATTCAGTCACTTTGGTGACATGAATTCACTAAGTCATCTAGCTATCCTTGATGCCAATATTATACATTCATTTATGCATGCATAATTATAAATAAAATGCATGAACAATAACAAAAGCCAAGCTTAGATGGGTAAAACTCGGGGTCCTCAAGCAGGAACCAGTTTGAAAACACCCCGAACCAGACTGAAAACACTCTGAACCGGTCATCCAAGGATCCGAATCGGTTTTAAACCTTATGCACCAGTGCTAAGTATGAACAAAAGTTCATAAAACCCTATAACCGTATGCCAAAATCCCTATATCTTCTTATATTTATGAAAATAGAGTCTTAGCATCTCGAAACTGGTGAGAAACAGGAAAGAACCAGTCAAAAATGGCTATGAACCGGTCTAAAAAAGGTCTATATCGGTCCCTGATTCGGTTCAGGTCAAAAAGTGTATGGACCCTTACTGGATCTGGGTCTGAACCGGATCCGGGTCTGACCCGATATTATCTGGATCTAGATCTGATCCGTAATAAAACAGATCTGGGTCTGACTCGGTATGAACCAGATTCGGGTCTGACTCGGTATGAACCGGATCTGGGTTTGACTCGGTACTAACCGGATCCGGGTCTTACTCTGTATAAACATAACTCAGGTCAGACATATTTTTTTTGGATCAGACCCATACCCGGAACCAATATGGATCCAGGGCCGATCCAAGGAAAAATGGCAGACCTGATCCACCCTGAATGGGTTTGGATCGGGCCTGTCACCGGATAAAAAAAAATACCAGACCCGATCCGGTTCCACCGATAAAAACAAAAATAGAAACCTGAGAGTTTATGTTTACAAAACTGGTGAAACTGAAAGTGGGTTTACCCACCCGACCTGCCGACGATCGACGTCTCCTGTCGGCGACCCACACCGGAGCCTCGACGGTGACGCACCTCCCACCTCACTAGACAGTAGAGGGGAAGCTGAAAAAAGAAAAAGAGGGCACACCGCCCTGGATGCCGTGTGACGCCGGACGGACCACAACACCGATGAAGCGGCTGACGAAGGCCACCTATTCCCGATGATGCACCCACAGTGTCCTGCAGACGTCAGTGAGAAAGACCCATTGCCCGATGACAGATGGAACAGAGAATGGGGAAAAGGAGGGTTTTAAAACCCTTGTTGCTGCACGTCGCTGGACGGATGCCGGTGATTCGACGAAAGCAACTCCCCCCCCTCTTCGGCGACAGTCCGAGGCAACTCCAACGTCGGTCGGCCTCCTTGCAACCCAACGACGCAGATAAAACCCCAACTCTGCATTTTTTTTGTTGTCCGGCTGTCGTCGCCATGGCGATAGTCACCAAAAAGAATGCCAACAGGCCCGCGTAGTAGAAAAGCATGGCGTGGGCCCATAACCCAATGTTGGGATCCTTTGCTGCGCATAACAAAACTAGAGCGAAGGGTGAACATACTTGAGGCAGCCATCATAGAACCAGATGATGGCTGATGGTTGGCACTAGTAGCTGGAACAGGATGAGCTTCGCTCCTCAGCTGGACTGCAGCCCTCCAATGAGCGCAGGCTCCTTCAACAGTCGGTGAGAAGGATCCCACTTTCCCTCTTTAGTCAAAAAACTCAGAAATAAACAATTTCTTCTAACCCTTTTCTGTGTTTTTCTCTTGATACAGGTTTCTTATTGACATTCGTTTATTTAGTGTAAACCTTTTTTAGAGAATAATTACGATAATGGTTCTCTTCCAAATTTATGAGGCTTATTCATAGGGACACCTTTATGGGAGTCCTTAATGTGGGTTACGCCCATATGGGAGTCCTTAATGGGGGTTACTCCAACATCCGATCCCTTTGAACAAAGAAATACTGTTTGGCATGTCAAAAAAATAACACAAAATACAATGAGAGATACAACCTCTGGCATCTCAGAATAAAATGAAAGTTTTTTTTTTCAAATAGATCCCTGCCTTATAGACGATTTGCAAAATAGTTCCTTACGCCATTTCTTACATCGGTCGTTGCCTTTTCATTAACCCTGGCAAATCAGTCCTTGAGGTTAACAGCTGTTAGCTTTACTGTTAAAAGGTAAACAAATCGCTGGTTCTGCCCTCTTACAGGATGACCAATTTAGAAATGTGAATAAGGTAAGGACTAATTTGTAAAAAAGTTAATACACTAACAATTATTTGATGAAGGGCATTTTGATGACCCGTTAGACACGGTTAAATTAACAGCTGTTGATAAATGGACTAGTTTGTAATAACGGTGAGAAAGCAATGACTGATTTGCAAAATATCATAAAGCAAGAAGTATTTTGCAAATTAGCCAAAAGGCTGGTACCAATTTGCAAAAAACCTAAATGAAATATAAGAGAGAGAAAGAGAGTCTCACGTTGTGCAGGAGTTGGGAAGGTGGCATAGATGGGCTGGGCATGAAAGCAGCAACAGAGAAGGCAGCAGAGACCTTGTCTGGAAACTTCTCTGCAACAAAGTGCGATGCTGAGGCCACCGAAGCTATGGCCTACCAGCACGACCCTTCTATCTGCCGAGATGGACTCCAGTAGGGCTGGCTATAGTCGGCAAAGCTGAGTACCTGGTCCGGTGTTGCCAGATCGATCCCGGACGCGTGCAGATCGATTAGGCTCACCTCATGGCCAGCCGCTCCCAGCACTGAGGCCACTCTGAACCAACACCACCCTCCATGGACAGAACCATGCACCAAGATGAAGTGGTGCTTATTCCCTTCCATGACCTCTTTCAGCCTTTCAATCTTATCTCTAGGAAGCAACATTTATAAAGGCAATTCAACCTATCAGTCTGACTCTTGATTAGGGGTGTCAATGGGCCTGGTTTACCCGGACCTGACGTGAACCAAACCCTATAAGGTTCGGGTATAGTGATAAATAAGAAAGACTCGATTAAGACTCGGGTCTGGACCCGGGTATAATTTGTAAAAATTTATATCAGACTTGGCCCCAACCTAAGTTCCCATTAAGATCCAAAAATTTTTCAATGTAAAAATGATAAAAAAATGGTTTTACGAAGTATGGTCTGTGACGCAAGGTTCGACTCTAGTGGGCAAACTTTTTGTATTTTGAAATCCGAAGCAGGTTATATGCCCCCCCCCTCCGAACATGACAGTTAGCTACATCTCTTGTTCGGGGGTCCCAATGAGCGCCACGTATAAGATCCAGCCCGGCTAGTATCCCCATGTGTGTCAGCATCACATAGCATCGGAATTTGGTGCCATCGCAAAGACTTAAGTACCCTTTACCGCCATTCTCTTCCTCTTCCAGGAACGGACATAAATGCCCTCCATAATCGGCGGTTCGTGAAAAGGACAAAACTGCCCTCCATCGTGATGGTGCCAAAATTTTCAGCAAAGTTTGCGTATGTAGGAAGCTTTATCTCTAAGATTTAAATAGTCCAAACAATTCATTTTCTCCCTAAGCATAAAAGTCTACCAGAGCATCCTTTGCCTTCATCTGTTATCGCCGGATCATCCGTTGCCTTCTTCTGTTGCCGCCGGAGCAGCCTTTGCTTTCTTCTGCTACTGCCAGAGCATCCTTCTCCGTCTTATGCGCAATGGCAGCATCGTTGCCACCATCTGTTGCGTCTACCTTCTGAGTGTTTCTTACTCTACAGTTGGATTACACAAACTCTTATCGTTTCGGTGAGTTTCGTGTAAGGTTTCGTTATGCAATTTGAAGGTTGCAATTTATACAACGATTTGTAAGTTTGAATTTGCGACAATTTATACATTCAAAGCAATAACGATGTGTATTTATGAAGATACCTCGATTTGTGCATAAGTTTGTTAAATCTTACAACGATGTTTACTTATGAAGCCAAATATTGCTACGATTTGTAATCATGATGATCGTTTAACAAATGGGATAATTTGTATTATTAATGTGTTGTGCAGGTTAGCAATGTCTGCAACTCATCAGAGAAGAAATACCCTGTCATTCTATGGGTTGTGTATTAGAGAAGTGATCCGTCAGTCCCATCTATCTGAGCTTTTTGAAAGGTACCAAAATATACTTAAGATTGAGAATGATAAAGACAGGGAAAAAGTGTTGGAATTGTATTATGCAGAGGATTATCCATTAGATATTAAGGTTGCAGACCAAAAGAAGAATGAGAAAGAACTAAAAATGAAGAATAAGGATGACCAAGAGAAGGCAAAGCAAAAAAATAAGGAGAAGAATGAAAAGAAAAGGCAAAGAAAGAAGGCAGAGGATAGGGAAAGACACAAAAAGAATGAGGAGGAGAGGGAAAGGCAATGTAAGATTCTAAAGGAGGAGGCTAAGGCGGAAACACAAAGGCTGTAGAATGAGCATAAAGCTATGTGAATGAGGGTAAAGCAAATGAAGGAGGCAGAGAAGAGGCGAAGGCAATTGAATAAGGAAGAGGAAGAAAAGGAAAGGCGAAGGCGGAAGAAGGAGTTTGAGGAAGAGAATGAAAGGCAAAGGAAGGAGAAGGAGTTTGAGGAAGAGAAAAAAAGGCGACGGAAGGAGAAGGAGGATGAGGAAAAAAAGAAAAAAGAAAGGAAGGAGAAGGAGGAGGAGGAAGAAAAGGAAAGAGAAAGGAAGAAGCAGGAGGAGAAAGTGGAGGAAAGAAGGAAACAACATGAGGAAGAGAAAGAAAGACGGCAAAAGGAGAAGGAGGCCGAGAAAAAGAATGAAAGAGAAAGGAAAGAGAAGGAGGAGGAGGAAGAAAAGGAAAGAGAAAGGAAGAAGAAGGAGAAGAAAGTGGAGGAAAGAAGGAAACAACACGAGGAAGAGAAAGAAAGGCGGCAGAAGGAGGAGAATGAGGAAAAGAAGGAAAGGCGGCAGAAGGAGAAGAAGAACGAGGAAAAGAAGGAAAAAGAAAGGAAGGAGGAGGAGGAGGAGGAAAAGAAGGAAAGGGAAATTAAGGAAAAAATAGAAAATCAGATGATATCGGTGATGGAGCTAGGGACGGTAGAAGTGAAAAAGCAGTGGGAGGCAGGGGACCAACCCGAAAGGCCTAGGTTGGAGGGATTGGTTGAACAGGAGAAAAGTGCGACCAAGGTAAATAAATCTGTCCTGTCTGTGAAGATTTAATACTATGTTTAGCGATTTTTGTATAGCGATTACTGTGATAGGTATTAATATGTATAGCGATTACTGTGATCGTGTGTGTGCAACCAATATTATTTATAGCGATTAGTAGAATATTATTTATAAGTACAAATGTGACTAATTTAATTTTGGTATGAATAATATGTTATTGTGTGTTACAGAGAGGTCAGAAGAGAAGTAGAACACTAGGTGAAAAGCTCGGAGGTCGGTGTTAGTGGCCTGTAGTTCTGTCGTGGTATGGTCAGCTTAGTGCATATCAGAAGGAGCGATTACAAAATATGCACTTCGGTGACTTTCTAGACCAACATTATTTTGAAACGTGTTGGAACACCATGACAAACCTGATAAATAAGTAGAATGATAAGACAAACACATTCAAGTTTGATTCTTTTGAGATCACCATGACCCTAGAAGATGTGGCGAGGATCACTGGCCTCAAGTGCGATGACACTGCTGTCCTATTACGAGATTCAAACTATAACGCAAGGAAAAAATGCATGGCCCTTCTAGGAATGTCGATGGACGAATGAAGTCAATGTATTTCTGGTGGAATCAATTCCACATCAATGAAAGTCTCATCTTTTCGTAATAAATGGGAAGGCCGCTCCGCTACTTGTGCATTTGAAAGAGCTGACCAAGAGTTGCGCGACTTCATTCTTTATTTTTTATTCTTACTTTATTTTTTGATTGTTCTGGCTCGAGAATAAGTTACATGTGGTTGCAGTACCTGGAAGACTTAGATGAAGTCGATAACTATGCATGGGGTGCCGCTTTGCTCCCACACTTGTACAATCAACTCTACCGTGCGAGTAAGGATACCAAAATAGTTGGGGGATTTTGGGCATTTGTTCAGGTATTTTTTTATTACATACTTAGTACTTGTAGACTAAACTCATTGAAGGTTGTAGTGTTACTAATATATTGTTTTTTAAGGCTTGGGCATGGGAACATATTATCCCATTGCGTCCTCATTGTGGCCATGCGATTTGTGGTTTTCCAAAGATCGGTCGCTGGGCTAGAATAAACGTCACAGTTCATAACGCTAATTCCATTTTGGATGTGCTACAACTAAATGAGGTAAACGTTCTAAAATTGTGTACAATCGGTTCAACATTTATCATGCAGTATTATAAATCATTGAAATGTTTAGCATTCTTAAGTAATCATCGCTGTAGGATTTTGTCTTCCTTAGTACAAATCGTTGTCGCCATAGAATTCTTAAGTAAATTATAATATATTTTTTACACGTTATTAAAAAGAATTATCAATGTACATGTTTTGTGGAGACCGTATGAAGATGAAAAGGACGATGACCAAGACGTTATTACAGAGGCTGCTAGATTGTGTGACTGCGATCTGTGGTTGTTTTGCAATTACGAAGCCGAGTTGCAGCATGATAGTCGAGTTCTCCTACAATCCGGGTTGGGGCAGTTTATCCCAAATAAGCCTTTGGAAGTAAGAAGAAAGATGAATAGTGGTGGGGGCAGGAACGTGAATTGGCACAAACGCTACAGGGATGAATTATAAATTTGGAACACAAGAGGTGTCCGTGCCGTAACGTATGATTATAAAGGACGATAATTTGATCCCTTCTATTTCCAAAGGTATTGGAAACCTATGCGGCGAACTCTGGAGATTGAGAAAATTGGGAACCAATGCCTCCCAACTGCCCCCTTTTATGTTACATACCAGCATCTACAACCCATCCGTCGTCTCCCGCTGTCTACAACAACGAGTCCCTCATTAACTAATTGCAAGGAAGAGTGAACACATCTTACAAAAGAAAACGTTGTCTCTGCCGCAAGGTTCGAACTGGTGGAGAGGGAGAATAAGAAATTACGGACGGATGTAAGCAATATGGGTAGACAATTGAACTCACTGGTAGAGATGATGACCGGTTTTTTTATTCAGATCGACGGAACCAAGAGGCCACCGAGGATAGACAGTCCACCAAGAAAAAGAAAGGGACGAGCTCTCTATCATATTTCATCTGATTCGTCAAGTGCCACAGAATAAACCCAAGCAAATTTTTTATCACTATAATTATTTGTTGTAATTCTATAAGTAATTGTCGTAACGTGACATTCTTTAATTGTTCAATTCTTTTTTATTACATCTAACAGACATGTTTCGTCTATGGATCTCTACAACGAGATCCATAGATTACAAGTTAACGAATGACTTAATCCATCCCCGATTAATATGATGTACATAGATTTCTAACAGATTTTTTATAGTGTGTAAACCAATTTTTGTATGTAAATTTTGTAAAACTATACAAAAGATTTAAATCTTGAAAACTGTAGTAAAGAGAAACCTATGTAAATTTAAATCGCAGTTTGGAATATCGTTGTTCGCGGTGAACAAATGCGTTGATTGTTCGCCCCTCGTAAATAAATAAACTTTAATCGATAATAGATGTTTGTTGTTCATAAATTGTGGCATTGCTAAACCGCCTTGATTGAAAATCGTAAAATGAGGTTTGCGATTCATCCGGATAGCAAAGGCTTTTAATGGTCGTTGTACGTAAGCGATTAAAGTCGTCAGCTATAAGAATTTTATGATATTCAGTGATCCTTGAAAGAAAATCGCATATGAGATTTTCGATATATGCGGTCAACAACAGCTGAACAAGTTCGCCAGTCTTAAATGATAATAGTAAACGGCGAAAAGACATGTTTGTTGTTCACAAATCGCAATTTAACCCATCGATATTGAATGAAAATCGCAGAACACATATGCGATTTATGCGGTCAACAAGGGCCCGTAATGGATGTTAGGAAATGATTAAGGTCAACATCGATATAAGAGATGATTGTTGTTCATCAATCATTGTATTTCTCTTCGCCTTGAAAGAAAATCGCAAAACAATTTGCACTGTATGCAGTGAACAATGGTTGAACAAGTTCTGACATCATAAATGACAACAATCAACAGCGATAAGAAAAGTTTGCTGCTCAGAAATCGCTATTGATGATCATCAGTAAATTCAAATCGCGCAATAGGTTGACGGCCACCAACGGCTTGTAATATTCGCCCTTCAAAACTGACGTCATCATTAAGAAAATTTTGACGTTCCGAAATCGCCGTATTGCTCAACAACGTGCATAAAGCACTAATCAAGGTCATAAGACATTCTCATCCAATCGGCGTACTACTGACACACCTCGCATGTTTGAGAGTACACTAAGTGGGAAGGGATATAGGTCATCAATTTGTTAGCCATGTAGGAAATGAAACGTCTGTTGTTTAGAAATCGCAATTTCTCTCGTCGCCAATGAATAAAAATCACAAAACTCATACTCGATTTTTATTGCGGCAAATATGACTGTTATAGCTCAACCTCCGTGAATGCAATGTATATTGCCAACAATGGCTGAACACGTTCGTCCGTCTTAAATGATAATATTCAACAACGACAATGAACGTTTGTGGTTCAGAAATCGCAATATTACTCATCGTCATTAAATGAAAATCGCAAAACACATATGTGATTTATTTGGTCAACAATTGCTTATTTTCTACTCAGAAATCGCTTATTTAATGATCTACCGTAACTGCAAATCACATAATAGTTTTGCGATTCATGCGGTGAAGAAAGGCTTATAATATTCGCCCATTGAAACATATTCAATTACAAAGAGTATTTAGTTACAATACATAATGACCAATGGTTTGGCTTAGATACAATACATTAACATCATCATCAACAACATCAACCGACGTTCATATAGTGATGTGCTTCAAAACAGACATCATCAACATTATCATCACCATCATCAGCAACAACAACACTATCAGTTTACTCAGTGGCCTTTGCTAGTAACTGAGAACGATAGAAGGCAAATCAATCTACCAATGACTAATGTTCGGTGATCGCTGTATTGCTCTCCCTCCTTGAAAGAAAATATCACATGAGATTTCCGATGTATGCGGTCAACAACGGTTGAACAAGTTCGCTAGTCTTAAATGATAATAGTAAACATCGAAAAAAAATGTTTGTTGTTAACAAATCGCAATCTAACCCATCATTATTGAATGAAAATCGCAGAACACATATGCAATTTATGTGGTCAATAGAGGCCTGTAATCAACGCTAGGAAATGATAACAGTCAATAGCGTTAAGAAATGAATGTTGTTGAGCAATCATTGTATTTCTCTTCGTCCTTGAAAGAAAATCGCAAAATCGATTTGCGATGTAAGTGGTGAACAATGGGTGAACAAGTTCTGCCATCTTAAATGATAACAGTCAACAACGATAAGAAAAGTTTGTTGCTTAAAAATCGTTGCTGATGATCATTGGTAAATTCAAATCGCGCAATAGGTTGGCTGCCAACTATGACTTGTAATATTCGCCCTTCAAAAATATCGTCATTGATAAGAAAATTTTGATATTCCCAAATCGCCGTATTTCTCAACCTCCGCTAATATTACCAAATTTTGATAATAGATGTTTGTTGTTCATAAATCGTGGCATTGCTGAACCTCCTTGATTGAAAATCGCAAAATGAGGTTTGCGATTCATCCGGACAACAAAGGCTTTTAATGGTCGTTGTACGTAAGCGATGAAAGTCGTCAACTATAAGAATTTTTTGATATTCAACGATCCTTGAAAGAAAATCCCACATGAGATTTCTGATGTATGTGGTCAACAACGGCTGAACAAGTTCGCCAGTCTTAAATGATAATAGTAAACGGCAAAAATAAATGTTTATTCTTCACAAATCGCAATATAACCCGTCGTTATTGAATGAAAATCACAGAACACATATGCGATTTATGCAGTCAACTGAGGCCTATAATCAACGCTAGGAAATGATAACAGTCAACAACAATAAGAAATGATTGCTGTTGAGCAATCGTTGTATTTCTCTCCGTCCTTGAAAGAAAATTGCAAAATACATTTGCGATGTAAGCGGTGAACAATGGATGAACAAGTTCTCCCATCTTAAATGATAACAATCAACAACGATAAGAAAAGTTTGCTGCTTAGAAATTGTTGCTGATGATCATTGGTAAATTCAAATCGCGCAATAGGTTGGCGGCCAACTACGGCTTGTAATATTTGCCATTCAAAAATATCGTCATTGATAAAAAAAAATTGACATTCCCAAATCACCGTATTTCTCAACCTCCGCTAATATTACCAAATTTTGATAATAGATGTTTGTTGTTTATAAATTATGGCATTTCTGAACCTCCTTAATTGAAAATCGTAAAATGAGGTTTGCGATTCATCCGGACAACAAAGGCTTTTAATGGTCATTGTTTGTAACCGATTAAAGTCGTCAGCTATAAGAATTTTATGATATTCAGCGATCCTTGAAAGAAAATCGCACATGAGATTTCCGATGTATGTGGTCAACAACGGCTGAACAAGTTCGCCCGTCTTAAATGATAATAGTAAACAGCGAAAAGGAAGGTTTGTTGTTCACAAATCGCAATGTAACCCATCGTTATTGAACGAAAATCGCAAAACTCATATGCGATTTATGTAGTCAACAAAGGCCTGTAATCGATGTTAGGAAATGATAACAGTCAACAACGATAAGAAATGATTGTTGTTGAGCAATCGTTGTATTTCTCTCCGTCCTTGAAAGAAAATCGCAAAATAAATTTGCGATGTAAGCGGTGAACAATGGGTGAACAAGTTCTCCCATCTTAAATGATAACATTCAATAGCGATAAGAAAAGTTTGCTGCTTAGAAATCGTTGCTGATGATCATTGGTAAATTCAAATCACGCAATAGGTTGGCGGCCAACTACGACTTGTAATATTCGCCCTTCGAAAATATCGTAATTGATAAGAAAATTTTGATATTCCCAAATCGCCGTATTTCTCAACCTTCGATAATATTACCAAATTTTGATAATAGATGTTTGTTGTTCATAAATCATGGCATTGCTGAACCTCCTTGATTGAAAATCGCAAAATGAGGTTTGTGATTCATCCAGACAGCAAAGGCTTTTAATGGTCGTTGTACGTAAGCGATTAAAGTCATCAGCTATACGAATTTTATGATATTCAACGATCCTTGAAAGAAAATCGCACATGAGATTTCTGATGTATGCGGTCAACAATGGCTGAACAAGTTTGCCCGTCTTAAATGATAATAGTAAACAACGAAAAGAAAGGTTTGTTGTTCACAAATCGCAATGTAACCCATCATTATTGAATGAAAATAGCAGAACTCATATGCGATTTATGGAGTCAACGGAGGCCTGTAATCGACGCTAGGAAATGATAACAGTCAACAACAATAAGAAATGATTTCTGTTGAGCAATCGTTGTATTTCTCTTCGTCCTTGAAAGAAAATTGCAAAATAGATTTGCGATGTAAGCGGTGAACAATGGGTGAACAAGTTCTCCCATCTTAAATGATAATAGTCAACAACGATAAGAAAAGTTTGTTGCTTAGAAATCGTTGCTGATGATCATTGGTAAATTCAAATCGCGCAATAGGTTGGCGGCCAACTACGACTTGTAATATTCGCCCTTGAAAAATATCGTCATTGATAAGAAAATTTTGATATTCCCAAATCGCTGTATTTCTCAACCTCCGCTAATATTACCAAATTTTGATAATAGATGTTTGTTGTTCATAAATCGTGGCATTGCTGAACCTCCTTGATTGAAAATCGCAAAATGAGGTTTGCGATTCATCTGGACAACAAAGGCTTTTAATGGTCGTTGTACGTAAGCGGTTAAAGTCGTCAACTATAAGAATTTTATGATATTCAACGATCCTTGAAAGAAAATTGCACATGAGATTTCCAATGTATGTGGTCAATAACGGCTGAACAAGTTCGTCAGTCTTAAATGCTAATAGTAAATGATGAAAAGAAATATTTGTTGTTCACAAATCATAATCTAACCCATCGTTATTGAATGAAAATCACAGAACACATATGTAATTTATGCGGTCAACAAGGGCCCGTAATCGACATTAGGAAATGATTAAGGTCAACATCGATATAAGAGATCATTGTTGTTCATCAATCGTTGTATTTCTCTCAGTCTTGAAAGAAAATCGCAAAAAGAATTTGCGCTGTATGCGGTGAACAATGGTTGAACAAGTTCTGAAATCTTAAATGACAACAATCAACAACGATAAGAAAAGTTTGCTGCTCAGAAATCACTATTGGTGATCATCAGTAAATTCAAATCGCGTAATAGGTTGGCGGCTACCAACGACTTGTAATATTCGCCCTTCAAAACTGATGTCATCGTTAAGAAAATTTTGACATTCCCAAATCGCCGTATTGCTTAACAACCTGCACAAAAATGGCTGGCCTTGTACGAAAGTACTCTACGAGGAAAGGGATATAGGTCCTGATTAGGTTGACCCTGTACAAAACGGAACGTTTGTTGTTTAGAAATCACAATTTTCGTCTTCGTCAATGAATAAAAATCGCAGAATGCATTTGCGATTCATGGGTCTAAAAATGGCTGTTATGGCTCAACCTACGTGAATGCGATGTATGTTGTCAACAATGACTAAACACGTTCACCTGTCTTAAATGATAATATTCAACAGCGACAAGGAACGTTTGTTGTTCAGAAATCACAATATTACTCATCGTCATTGAATGAAAATCGCAAAACAAATATGCGATTCATGGGGCCAAAAATGGTTGTTCAAGCTCAACCTCCGTGAATGCAATGTATATTGTCAACAATGGCTGTACACATTCGCCCGTCTAAAATGATAATATTCATCAGCGATAAGGAACCTTTGTGGTTCAGAAATCGCAATATTACTAGGCGTCATTATATGAATATCGCAAAACACATAGGCGATTTATGCGGTAAACAATTGCTTGTTTGCTGCTCCGAAATCGGTCATTTACTGATCTACCGTAACTGCAAATCGCATAATAGTTTTGCGATTCATGCGGTGAAGAAAGGCTTGTAATATTGTCCATTTCAAACACATTCGGTTACCAAGAGTATTAAATTACAATACATAATGAAGAATGGTTTGGCTTAGATACAATACATTAACATCGTCATCAACAACATCAACTGACGTTCATATAGTGAGGTGCTTCGAAACAAACATCATTAACATTATCGTCATCATCATCATCAGCCTTTGCTAGTAACTGGGAACGAAAGAAGGTAGATCAATCTAACAATGACTAATGTTCAGCGATCACTGTATTGCTCTCCCTCCTTGAAAGAAAATAACACCTGATGACGAGTAATATTCTTCACAAATCGCAATATAACTCATCGTTATTTAATAACAATCACACAACACAGTCGCAATATAACTCATCGTTATTTAATCACAATCGCAATATAACTTGAAATTGACATCATCGATAAGAAAATTTTGATGTTTCCAAAATAGGCGTACTTTTCAATATCCGCGAATGAAAATCACAAAATAGTTTTGCGATGTTCGCGGTCAACAATGGCTGACATGTATATTTATGATTGATTGCAAATTGCAAAACTCATTGAGGATGTATACGGTCAACACAGGCATGTAATCGACGTTCGGAAAGGATAAATGTAAACATCATTAATTAGTGATTGATGTTCAGAAATCGCTGTATTTCACTCCCTACTTGAATGAAAATCGTAAATATAATTTCAATTGTATGCAATAAACAAAGGTTACTAATGTTTGCCCGTGTAATAGGTTAGCGATTCATTCAACCGAGAATGGCTTATAATAATCGCCCTTCGTAAACGGTGTAAGTCAACATCGATTTGCGATGTATGCGGTCAACAAGACGTAACAATTTTGCCGGTGTTAAATGATAAAAGTCTAAAGCGATAATGAACGTTTGTTGTTAAAAAGTGATAAGGAACGTATGTGTCCTGAATATATCGATGTATCCACAAATGATAACCAATACAATAATCATCAAAGATTATACATACCTGGACAACAGTTTGGGTCTGGTCGGGTCAATCTCCAACCTAACTATTGTTATAATATGTAGTCAAAACGATGTTTTTTTATTTGTTTAAAACACAATCAATTAATTTGAGCGCGGTTTTTGAAAAAGGGCGGTATGTGAAACGATGTTTCCTTTATATATGACTGACAAGTCGATTTCGTAGCTGCGGTTTAAAGGGCTCATCGATATCTTCGTAGTCGACAACGAGAGCAATATGACCAGGGATGGCGCCGAAGAAGAAGACAACAGATAGACAGTCAACGTTGATGAAGAAGAAGACTACCAGATCTACAAGACCAGCAATAGCGCTTAAGGGGTATATTTTTTGAACCTCGTGACCGGTTTAGGCAACATTTACCTTTTTATGTCGTGTATTCGATTTGTGTTGTTTACTGTAGAAAATAATTACAATATTGATTTCTGAATACCTTGCTCATGTCAGCGCAACATCCACAAAAAAGGGTGGGCGACAATGCTCTAAAGAGTTCGAAGAGAACATCAATCAGATGCAAGATAAATTTGTAGAAGGGCACACTATCAATAATTTTGTACGTATATAACCACTATCATTTTCTAAGTCATCGATTTGTATGTTAACAAGTTCGTAATCTTTTGCAACCAGACAATGTCTGATTTCATCAATTTTATTCAAAGCAACGCAACAACCAATACCGTACGCATCATCACCCCTTATTTCATGGTATATCTGTTATGCTATTGTTTTATTTACTTTTATGACTTACTCGTGTTTCTTGGTGGTTAAACCTATCTATTTCGTTCAACAGACGTACGTTCGGCAAAAGCCATACAGTAATGGATTCTTAGATGCACTACCATGTTGGAATAACAATGAACACTGCAGAGACTTTTGGAATTTTGAAAAGGTAAGTGAACAAACCTTACATCCAAGGTTTATTCCTAACATCCCCATCACGATATGTCTATCGATTTATAAAATATTGTATCGATTCACAGATTTTACTTTCTACATTGTGGCAAAATCCTGAACATTGGGTCTTATACGAGATGAATTTATGAGAAAAACAACTATGGTGCTACAACTCATTGGACTGTCACAGTGGTGTAGAACGTGACACTATGCATTTGGTAAGCTTCTGCCCGTAGGTGTATTGTATCTTTTTGTGGTGGACCGGATTTTAATATATTCTCCATTTATCACAGGCGGGATTCCTAAACGACGTTTTGGGTGTCAACATTGCCGAGTGGATGTTGCTCTGTGCTGACGATGCCCCTTTACAAAGTAATGGGGTCGATTATGGCATATTCGTAATGAAACATATTGAAGCAATATACAATAGAGAAGAACCTTGTTTCAACGCTGTATGATCTTTGTATCCGCTGTTATTGGGGAATCCTTTTATATATTGGTTTCACATTACATTTTTTGTTGCAGAAAGCTATACCGAAATTATGCAACAAACTATGCCAAAATTTGATTGAGTTTAAAGAGGAGGTAGACATAGATAAGCAGCCAACAAGAGTACTTACAAGGAAACAAACAACATGATCCAGACAAGATTAAAAGGATGTAAATAGATTTCTAACAGATTTTGGAGACTGTCTACACCATATTCTGTAGGCAATTTTTGCAAGACTATACAATTTTTGTAAATCTGTCTCGGTTGAAATAAAATTTGAACTTTACTAAACACACTTGTAAATCGTTGTACTACATCATCTATGAAAATTAAATCGGAACAAAAAATAGTTTTGTGTTGTATGCGATGAAACAAGGCTAGTAATGCTGCTCTTCGGTAATTAAAAATACTGCACAAAGATAACCGTTGTATGCTGTTCCTAAATCTTTGTATAACTGAAGCTCCATGAATGAAAATCACGAAAATAGATTTTCGCTTTATGGGGTCAACAAAGGCATGTAATGTTCGCCCTTAACAAATGACTAAGTAATTATCGATAAGAAAGGTTTGTTCCTCAGAAATCGCTGTATTGCTAAACTCACGAGAATGAAAATCGTATATTTGGCCGATTTATGCTGCAGACAAGGCAATGTTATGATCGCCCATCATGAATGAAAATAGTGCATAGCTATAAGAGATACTTCATGCTTAGAAATCGTTAAATTGCTCAATCTCCATGAATTAAAATCGCAAATAGCGAAGCATTCTGAGCAATGTCTCATTTTCTGTGATGGGTTTAGTTGAGAGAGTGACATGGGCTGACCCATTGTCGAGGTGTAAATCCCTAATCTAGACCTAAGGCGATTTGTTGGGACGAGGGTGGACAAAGTTATGGATTTATAAAAGACCAAAAAAGACGACAATAATAAAACCCACACGATACGTGCTACCGTGATTTAAACTACAATGTCCAATCTCTTTGATTAGTTTTGTATACAGCCATATGAAATGACATTGTTTAATTTCATTAATAGGGAGTGTATTTTATTTGAGATTTGCTCACTGTTTTTGAAAACTGTCGTATTTATTTGAAAACTGGCGTAGGGTGATAGGCCATTTCATTTATATATGAATGACACATCATACACATTAAAGATGTGTTCCACTTTGCTTCGTGAATAAGGAACTGACAAACAAACAATTTCTGCATAAACGACTTGTTCGTGAATCGGTCGTATAACTGACGATTTTCATTCTCGGAGGTTGATCAATACAGCGATTTGCGCGCATCAAAAACTTCTTATCGATGTTGACTTTTAGGGTTTAGGGTTTAGGGTTTATGGTTTAGGGTTTTTGGTTTATGGTTTATGGTTTATGGTTTACGGTTTTATGGTTTAGGCTTTAGTGTTTTACGGTTGATGGTTTCAGATTTATGGTTTATGGTTTGGGCTTTAGGGTTTAGTGATTAGGTTTTATGGTTTATGGTTTTTGGTTTATGGTATACTTTACGAATGGCGAACATTAAAAGCCCTTTTCTACAGCAAACTTCGAAAATCAATTATTGTGATGTTCATACCTGTAGGCTGAGCAATACCATGATCCTGTACATCAAACAACTCTTATCTCTGAGGATTTTTTTTTTAAAGGGTGAAGATTATAAGGCTTGTTCAACACAAAAAACGCAAATCTGTTTTTGTTTTTTTTTAGCCACAGTTGATGAAAAAGACTACGATTTCTGAACAACAAACGTGTCTTATCACTGTGTAATATTTCTAATAACGAAAGCGACATTAATGGCTGTTGTTGACCGCATTCATCGCGAATCTCTTTTGCGATTTTCATTCAGAGATTGTTAGCAATAAAGCGATGTCTAACCATCAAGCATTTCTTATCGATGTTGACTTTTATCATTTCGAACATTACAAGTCATTGTTGATTGCATACATCGCAATCTAGTCTTGGTATTGTCAATCACGCGGGTTGAGCGCACATCCTTTATAAATTACAAGATTTCATTACTTGCGCATGCTGACCGTATAAATCACATATTTTCCTTGGGATTTGCATATTTTCCTTATCGCTCTAGATTATTATTATTTTAGGGGGCACATTTCCATGTTTTTTGAAAGCATGCATCGCTAAACGAGTTTGCGCAAGTCATTTCACAGGCCGCCAATATTCAAACAAATGACACCAGTTTTCATATACGCGCTCCAATAAATTGCTGTTGATGATGTCTGTTTCGAAGTACATGACTATATGGACGTCAATAGATGTTGTTGATGATGATGTTAATGTATTGTATCTAAGCCAAACCATTGGTCATTATGTATTGTAACTAAATACTCTTTGTAACTGAATGTGTTTCAATGGGAGACTTTTAGAAGTCTTTCTTCACTGCATGAATCGATAAACTATTATGCGATTTGCAGTTACAGTAGATCAGTAAATGAGCGGTTGCTGAGCAGCAAATAAGCAATTGTTGACCGCATAAATTGCAGATTTATTTTGCGATTTTCATTCAATGACGATGAGTAATATTGCAATTTCTGAACAACAATCATTCTTTATCGCTGCTGACTATTATCATTTAAGACTGGTGAACATGTTCAGCCATTATTGACAACAAACATCGCATTCACGTTGGTTGAGCCATAACAACCTTTTTTGGCCCCATCAATCACATATGAGTTCTGCAATTTTTATTCATTGACTAAGATGAAAGTTGCAATTTCAAAACAACAAACGTTCCATTTTGTATAAGGCCACACTATTAAGGACCTATATCCCTTTCCTCGTAGAGTACTCTCGAACATGCGAGGCGTGTCAGTAGTACATCGATTGGATGAGGTGGTCTTATGACCTCGATTAGTGCTTTGTGGACATTGATCAGCAATACAACGACTTGCGAACATCATTAGTACTTTTTATCATTTATGAAGGCCTAATATTACAAGCCATTGATGACCGCACGAATCACATTCATATTTCGCGGTTTGCATAAATAGTCCTCAACAAATGACCTATTTCTGAGCAACAAACATATCTTACCATTTTTGCCCTTTATCATTTAAGACGACGGAACATTACCAGCCTCTGTTGACCACATGCAAATATATATTATGTGTTTCAAATTCTTTTTTAATAAATGATAAGAGTCATAAGCGATAAGGAACATATGTTTTTCACCAATCCGCACTTTCCTCGTCGACATTGATTGCAATTCACAAAACTCATCTGCGACGTATGCGGTCAACACAGGCATGTAATCGACGTTTGAAAATGATATGTTAGCGATTCATGCATCCAACAATGGCTTGTTACAAAATCATAATTCACGTCATCATCATTAAATGCAAATCAAAAAACACATGCGATTTATTCACTCAACAAAGGCTTGTATGATGCTCGAAAATCGCTCTTTTACTGATATACCGTAAATACAATTCGCGAAATAGGTTTGCGATTCATGCCCTAAAAAAAGGCTTGTAATATTCACCCTTCGTAAATGATATAACTCAACATCGATAAGAAAATGTTTGATGTTCCTACATCACTGCAAATGCTTTTTTATAAGAGATCACAATTTCATTGCAATTAGGTTTAAGTAACAGACAACGTTTTTTTTTTTCCATAGAGGTTGCTCTATCGCGATACATTACAATGACATTCGTTTACAGGAGTATTTAGTTACAATACATAATGACCAACGGTTTGGCTTAGATATACATTATCATCATCAACAACATTATCATACTGACATCATCAACAACATCAACCCGCGTCAATATACAGATGTGCTTCGACACAGACATCATCAACATTATCATCATCATCAGCAGCAACACCTTCAGTTTACTGAGTGGCCTATGCTAGTCACTGGGAACGATACAAGGAGGATCAATCTACTAATGGAGGTCCTTACCGTTTTCAGTTTTTTATACATGATGCATATTGACAGCAAATAAAGGTATGGATCCCAAATGGCAGATTGGATGCAGCCCCCAAGACTAGCATTATTTGTCATGAAGTATATCGAGGTTTAGGCAGATATGATGCAGCCTTCAAAACTGAAAATCTATTGCATGCGAACGATTAAGAGTATAACAGTAGGAATAGAACAAACAGAAGGTCATCAACACCCACCTACATATCAAGAAGAACATTTATGTTTTTTTCGGTATGGTAGTAGAGATTGAGGATGATTATGGTCGTTATATACTGCGTAAGCTTCGATATACTTCATGACAAATACGCCATAGTTGTATGTGTCATGAATATATCGATGTATACATAGATGATAACCACTACAATCATCATCAAATATTATACAGATCTTTCAGCACAATATGAAACAAATACGAAATCATGATCAGACACCATCCATCAAGCAAATGTTGAAGGCACAATGAAGAACAAAGAAAGAAAAAAACATGAAAGGTTAAGTAGGGAAAATAAGAAGAAGAAAACGAGGTAGTAAGAGATAATAGAACTAGTTGCTCTGCCGCTTTAAATAAAGAGGAAGATATGTTAAATAGATTAGGGATTAGTTAGGGTGATGGGTTTAGTTGGGGGAGTGATGAGTTTAGTTGGGGGAGTGACGCGGCCGACCCGTTGTCGAGGTGTAAATCCCTAAACTAGACCTAAGGCGATTTGTTGGGACGAGGGTGGACGAAGTCATGTCTATAATCAAACCCACACGATATGTGTTACCATGATTTGAACTACTATGTCCCATCACTTTGATTAGTTTTGTATACAGCTATATGAAATGACATTGTTTAATTTCATTAATGCGGAGTGTATTTTATTTGAGATTTGCTCGTTGTTTATGAAAACTGACGTAATTATTTGAAAACTAGCGTAGGGTTATAGGACGTTTCATTTATATATAAATGACATATCACACACGTTATAGATGTGTCTTAATTTGTTTCGTGAATAAGGAACCGACAAACCAACAATTCCTGCGTAAACGACTTGTTCGTGAATCGATCACTTTAGGTTTACAGTTTAGTATTTAGGTTTAAGGGTTTGGGGTTTGGGATTTAGGGTTAGGGTTTACGGTTTAATGTTTAGGGTTTATGGTTTATGGTATATTTTTATCACTTCGAACATTACAAGCTTTTGTTGATTGCATACATCGTAATCTAATTTTGCGATTTTCAATCACGTAGGTTGAGCACACATCTTTTATCAATTAGAAGATTTCATTACTTGCGTATGCTGACTGTATAAATCGCATATGTTCCTTGCGATTTGCGTTCAATGACAACGAAGAATATTGTGATTTGTGAACAACAAACGTTACTTATCGTTGTTGACTATTATCATTTTAGGGTGAACATTACCATGTTTTTTAAGAGCATTCATCGCTAATCGAGTTTGCGATTTTCAGTACAGGAGGTAGAGCAATACAACGATTTGTGAACAACTATCATTTTATATCGTTGTTTCCTTTTTTCATTTCTGAACGTCAATTACATGCCTGTGTTGATCGCATAAATCGCATATGCGTTCTGCGATGTTCGTTCAATGACGACAAGGATATTGCGATATTGGAATAACAAACATTCCTTATCGTTGTTGATTATTATCATTTAAAACGGGCGAACCTGGCCAGCCATTTTTGAATGCATACATCGCAAATCTCTAATATTTATTATTGAGCAATACAACAATATCTAATGCAATTTTCTTATCGATGTTGACTTTTATTGTTTAAGGATTATGGTTTCAGATTTATGGTTTAGGGTTTTGGGTTTATGGTCTACAGCTCGGGGTTTATGGTTCAGGTTTTCGGCTTTAGGTTTTAGGGTTTATGGTTTAGTATTTTGGTTATATGGTTAGGGTTTAGGGTTTAGGTTTTTGAGTTAGGGTTTAGGGTTTAAGGTTTACTGTTTATGGTATACTTTACGAATGGCGAACATTAAAAGCCCTTTTTCCACCAGAAAAATTGAAAATCACTTATTATGATGTTCATACCTAGAAGGTGAGCGATACCATGATCCTGTACATCAAACATCTCTTATATCTGTGATTTTTTTTTCAAAGGGCGAAGATTATAAGGCTTGTTCAACACACAAATCGCAAATCCGTTGTTGCGATTTTCAGTTACGGTTTGTGAGAAAGGCCACGATTTATGAACAACAAACATGTCTTATCGTGGTGTACTATTTCTAATAACGAAAGTGAACATTAATAGCTCTGTGAGCAATAAAGCGATGTGTAAACATCAAAATCTTCTTATCGATGTTGACTTTTATCATTTCGAACATTACAAGCCTATGTTGATTGCATACATCGCAATCTAATATTGTGATTGTCAATCACGTGGGTTGAGCACACATCTTTTATCAATTACAAGATTTTATTACTTGCACATGCTGACCGTATAAATCACATATTTTCCTTGCGATTTTCATTCAATGACGACGAATAATATTGCGATTTCTAAACAACAAGCATTCCTTATCGCTGTTGAGTATTATTATTTTAGGGTGCACATTTCCATGTTTTTTGAGAGCATGCATCGCTAATCGAGTTTGCGATTTTTAGTCCAGCAGGGAGAGAAATAAAATGATTTATGAACAACAATCCTTTTTTATCGATGTTTACTTTTTTCATTTCCGGACTTCGATTACATGCCTATGTTGACCGCATAAATCGCATATGCGTTCTGCGATGTTCATTCATTGACGATAGGAATATTGCGATTGCGGAATAACAAATATTCCTTATCGCTGTTGACTATTATCATTTAAGACCGACGACCGTGGCAATTTTCTTATCGATGTTGATTTTTGTCGTTTCGGGTTTAGGGTGTAGGTTTGTGGGTTTGGGATACATGGTTTAGGGTTTACGGTTTAATGTTCGCCCTCAATCGATGCTGACTTAATGTTTCATATCGCTGATGTTGACCTAAATCGATGTCTTTGTATTCGCTGGCTAGCGATTTGTAGAAGTCCTCATCAGCTGATATACGATTCAGCTGTTCAAAAGTTTGTGGATCAATGATTTGTCGGTGACGATTTGTGGTACGTTTGGTCTTTTAGCATTTATTGCAGATCTCGTCCTTTAATTAAGGGATGGATGAGCGGGAATAAAAAAAGGCAGCAAGTGCTGCTACACATTTAGGGCTGGTTATTCAAATCATTTGTTCCTCCTTCGTGGTTCGGAAATGATAAAAGTAAAGAACGATAAGAAATGATTGACGTTCAGAAATCACTGTAACTCTCTCCCTCCTGGTCTAAAACTCAGAAAATAAATTTGTAATGTATGCTGTCAAAAAAACATGGTAATGTTATGCCTTGAATGATAATAGTCAACATCAATACGGTACGTTTGTCGTTTAGAAATTGCAATTTCCCTCTTCTTCATTGAATGCAAATCGCAAAACACATATGTGATTTATGCGGTCAGCAAAGTAATGTATTCAAATATTTTAATTGCTAAAAGATGTGTGTTGTATAGAAATTATGGTATTGCTCAACCTTCGTGGTAGAAAATCGCAAAATTAGATTTGGGATGTGTGGTAAAAAAAGGGTGTTAATGTTCGACCGTCTTAAATGATAATGGACAAAAGCGGTAAGATATGTTTGCTGCTCAGAAATCACTCTTTTGCTGAGACACATTAAATGCAAACCCCGAAATAGGAATGTGATTCATGCGGTCAACAACGACTTCTAATATTCGGTGGAAATAGGTTTGCTTACACACAAGTCTGTGGTACCGTCTATAAAATCCACTTGAAATAGACGAACATGATATTACTCTGGCGTGGTGGGTCCTGCTGTTCGTTGCCTTTTAGATCCTCGTGCCGATTGAGTTATTTTCTATTTCGCAATTAGAAAGGCCGTCAATTTTTCGCAGAGTTTTTCGCGGAATCCAGGTATATCAACCTGCAAAAAAAACTGTAATGTGGCAATAATAGACATACATTGAATCCCCAATAACAGAGGGCAAGAAATGACATACAACGTTGAAACAAGGTTCTGTATCATTGTATATCGCTTCAATGTACTTCATTACAAATACTCCACAATCAACGCCATTATTTTGTAAAGGAGCATGGTCTGCTGTGCGATAGATCCACTCGCTAACGTCGACTCCCAAAATGCCTTTGATGAAACCGATCTGAGAATAATGCAGACGAAAGTAAATTCATGATGCCGATACATGACACGATACTTCTATAGATGGAATCTTACGAGATGGGAAATGTCAAGCCGTAAACCACTGCCAACATCCAACGAATTGTAACACCAGAGTCATTTTTCATGTAAATCCATCACGTATAAGACGCAATGCTTTTCAGATTGCCAGAGTGTAGGAATAAATATCTGCAAATAGATCGTACAAATGCTGTTAGCAATTTTATGTTGTAACCTTGCAATAGAGGTTTGTTTACTTACTTTTTCACTTGACAAAAGGTCTCTGCAATGATTACCGTTAACCCAGTAAGGTAGGCCGTCTTGAAATCCACTGGAGTATGGCAAACGACGTACGACAGTCTGTAAACCGAAACATTGTTAACAACAATGTTAAAATATGAATCAACTGGAGTAAATCAATAACCCAAAAAAACATAAAATAGAACCGATATACCATGAAATAAGGGTTGACGATGCTTATAGTTTTGTTTTTTGCGTTGCTTTTAATATAACTGACGAAATCAGATATAGTCTGTTTGCAACAAATATGATGTTGTTAACGTACATACACATGACTTACGTATATAGATAACTCCTACTGGTTTTATACGAACAAAATTACTGATCATGTTGCCTTGTGCGAATTCAGGGTGCATCCGTTTGATGTCCTCCAGGAGTGATTGACTGAGTTTTCACCCAACTTCTTCAGTGGATGTTATACTGAAATGAGCAAAATTTTCAATCAACGATATTGAAATTACATTACATAGTATACAACACAAATCACATAAATGGCATAAAAGAGACAAAATCTGATGAAAATGGAGACGATGTGTAGACAATATATGCCTGATTCACCATCGCTGGTCGTGTAGCTGTCTTCGTATGTCTCATCGACCACAATTTGCTATGTAGCTAGTTACATGTTTGACTGACGAACTCGAGGTTTATAGCGAAACCGTCGGTCTGTCTGTTGCTTGTTTACGAAGCAGAAGATAATCACACTATCCAGTACTTGTGCGACATGTCATTCTTATATGACGACAATGTCTTTTCACAAGCCGCCAGTAATCAAACAAATAACACCGACAATGTCTGTGCGATAGATCCACTCGCTAACGTCGACTCCCAAAATGCCTTTGATGAAACCGATCTGAGAATAATGCAGACGAAAGTAAATTCATGATGCCGGTACATGACACGATACTTCTATAGATAGAATCTTACGAGATGGGGAATGTCAAGCCGTAAACCACTGCCAACATCCAACGAATTGTAACACCAGAGTCATTTTTCATGTAAATCCATCACGTATAAGACGCAATGCTTTTCAGATTGCCAGAGTGTAGGAATAAATATCTGCAAATAGATCGTACAAATGCTGTTAGCAATTTTATGTTGTAACCTTGCAATAGAGGTTTGTTTACTTACTTTTTCACTTGACAAAAGGTCTCTGCAATGATTACCGTTAACCCAGTAAGGTAGGCCGTCTTGAAATCCACTGGAGTATGGCAAACGACGTACGACAGTCTGTAAACCGAAACATTGTTAACAACAATGTTAAAATATGAATCAACTGGAGTAAATCAATAACCCAAAAAAACATAAAATAGAACCGATATACCATGAAATAAGGGTTGACGATGCTTATAGTTTTGCTTTTTGCGTTGCTTTTAATATAACTGACGAAATCAGATATAGTCTGTTTACAACAAATATGATGTTGTTAACGTACATACACATGACTTACGTATATAGATAACTCCTACTGGTTTTATACGAACAAAATTACTGATCATGTTGCCTTGTGCGAATTCACGGTGCATCCGTTTGATGTCCTCCAGGAGTGATTGACTGAGTTTTCACCCAACTTCTTCAGTGGATGTTATACTGAAATGAGCAAAATTTTCAATCAGCGATATTGAAATTACATTACATAGTATACAACACAAATCACATAAACGACATAAAAGAGATAGAATCTGATGAAAATGGAGACGATGTGTAGATAATATATGCCTGATTCACCATCGCTGGTCGTGTAGCTGTCTTCGTCTGTCTCATCGACCACAATTTGCTATGTAGCTGGTTACATGTTTGACTAACGAACTCGAGGTTTATAGCGGAACCGTCGGTCTGTCTGTTGCTTGTTCACGAAGCAGAAGATAATCACACTATCCAGTACTTGTGCGACATGTCATTCTTATATGACGACAATGTCTTTTCACAAGCTGCCAGTAATCAAACAAATAACACCGATTTTCATATATGAGCGCCAATAAATTGTTGTTGCTGCTGATGATGACGATAATGTTGATGATGTCTTTTTCGAAGCGCATCAATAAATGGACGTCGCTTGATGTTGTTGATGATGATGCTAATGTATTGTATCTAAGACAAACCATTGGTCACTATGTATTGTAACTAAATACTTTTTGTAAATGAATGTGTTTCGATAGACGAATATTAGAAGCCTTTTCTCACTGCATGAATCACAAAATTATTATGCGATTTGCATTTAAGAAAGATTAGTAAATGAGCGATTTCTGAGCAGCAAACAAGCGATTGTTTACTGCATAAATCGCTGATTCGTTTTGCGATTTTCATTCAATGAAGACTAGTAATATTGCTATTTTTAACAACAATCGGTCGTTATCGCTGCTAGCTATTATCATTTAAGACGGATGAACGTGTTTATCCATTGTTGACAACATACATCGCACTCACGTTGGTTGAGCCATAACAGCTATTTTTGGCCCCATGAATCACATATGAGTTCTGCGACTTTTATTCATTGAGTAAGACAGAAATTGCGATTTCTAAACACCAAACATTCCATTTCGTACAAGGTCATGTACTGATTGAATATTTATGAGCTAATAGATGTGTGAAATTCAGAAATTGTTGTTTTGCTCAACCACCATGAATGCGATGTATGTTGTCCACAATAATTATGCGCTAAAAGTCATTGAACGTTTGTTGCTTAGACTTCACAATTTTTCTTGGCGTCAATAAATAGAAGTCGCTGAACTCATAAGCGAATCAAGGGGCCAAAAATGGTTATTATGGCTCAACCTCTGTGAATGCGACATATGTTGTCAACAATCGATCTAAATGTTTGTCCGCCTTAAATGATAATAGTGATCAATGTTAAGGAACATTTTTCGTTTAGAAATCACAATATTACTCTTCATCATTAACTGAAAATCGCAAAACAAATTGCTTGTTTGCTGCTCAGAAATGGGTCACTTACTGATCAATCGTAACTTTGAATCGCATAATATTTATGCGATTCATGCGGTGTAGAAAGGCTTGTAATATTAGCCTTTTGAAACACATTCAATTACCCAGAGTATTTAGATACACTACGTTAACATCATCATCAACAACATCAATCGACATCCATTTATTGATGTGCTTCGAAACAAACATCATCAACATTATCATCATCAACATCAGCAGCAGTAGCAACACTTTCAGTTTACTCATTGGCCTTTGCTAGTAACTGGGAACGAAAGAAGGCAGATCAATCTACCAATGACTAATGTTCAACGATCGTTGTATTGCTTTCCCTCATTGAAAGAAAATATCACCTGACGACGAGTAATATTCTTCACCAATCACAATATAACTCGTCATTATTTAATGACAATCGCAGAACACATATGCGATTTATGTGGTCAACAAAGGCCTGTAATCGACGATCGAAAATGATACCGGTGAGCATCGATAAGAAATAATTGCGGTTCAACAATCACTGAATTTTTCTCCCTCCTTGAAAGAAAATCGCAAAATAGATTTGTGATGTATGCAGTTAACAATGGGTGAACATGTTCTCGCGTCTTAAATGATAGCAGTCAACACCAATAAGAAATATCAGAAATCGCTGTTGATGATCAACGTTAAATTCAAATCACGCAATATGTTCGCAGCCATCAACGACTTCTAATATTCGCCCTTCGAAATTGACGTCATCGATAAGGAAATTTTGACGTTCCCAAATCGCCGTATTTCTCAACCTCCACGAATAAACATCGCACAAGACTTTTGCAATGTAAGCGTTCAATAATGGCTGGCCAATTCTCCAGTCACAAACGATAATAGTTTGGAATATCGTTAAGGAACGCATGTTTTTCACCAATGCGCACGTTTCTCTTGGACATTGATTGCAAATCACAAAATTCATATTCGAGGTATGCAGTCAACATTGTCATTGAATGCAAATCGGATAACATATGCGATTTATTCGCTAACCAAAGGCTTGTTTGATGCTCGAAAATCACTCTTTTAATGATATATCGTAAATACAATTCGCGAAATAGGCTTGCAATTCATGCAGTAAAAAAGGCTTGTAATATTCGGCCTTCATAAATGATATAACTCAGCATCGAAATTAAAGTGATTCACGCACCACCAAGCAGGGACCACAAATCGTCACTAACAAATCAAAATCCAGCGAATACGAAAGACATCCTCGGCAAGCTCAGTGGACGTGCTTGGAGTTTTGCTGCGGTCGGAATAAGAAGGTAAGCCCAACAATTAAGGAATATCAAAATTTGGTAATATTAGCGGAGGATGAGAAATACAGCGATTTGGGAATATCAGAATTTTCTTATCAATGACGACATTTTCGAAGGGCAAATATTACAAGCCGTAGTTGTTAATGTATTGTATCTAAGCCAAGCCATTGGTCATTATGTATTGTAACTAAACAATCTTGGTAACTGAATGTGTTTCAATGGGTGAATATTACAAGCCTTTCTTCACCGCATGAATCACAAAACTATTATGCGATTTGCAGTTACGGTAGATCAGTAAATGAGCGATTTTTGACAAGCAAACAAGCAATTGTGGAACACATAAATTGCATATGTGTTTTGCGATTTTCATTCAATGATGACGAGTAATATTGCGATTTCTGAACAACAAATGTTCCTTGTCGCTGCTGAATATTATCATTTTAGACGGGTGAACGTGTTCAGCCATTGTTGACAACATACATCGCATTCACGGTGGTTGAGCCATACCAACCATTTTTGGGCCCATGAATCGCATACGCATTCTGCGATTTTTATTCATTGACGAAGACGGAAATTGTGATTTCTAAACAACAAACGATCCATTTCGTACAAGGACAACCTATTGAGGACATATATCCCTTTCCTCGTAGAGTACTCTCGAACATGCGAGGCGTGTCAGTAGTACATCGATTGGATGAGGTGGTCTTATGACCTCGATTAGTGCTTTGTGGATGTTGATCAGCAATATAGAAGATTGCGAACATCATAATCTTCTTATTGATGATGACTTTTAGCGTTTACGAAGGTCGAATACTACAAGCCATTGATGACCACATGAATCACATTACTATTTTGCGGTTTACATAAATAGTCCTCAGCAAATGAGCGATTTATGGGAAGCAAACATATCTTACTGCTTTTGACCTTTAACATTTAAAACGGCCGAACATTACCACCCTTTGTTGACCAGATACATCACAAATCTAGTTCTATGATTTTCAACCACGGAGGTTGAGCAATACCACGATTTCTGAACAGCACAGATCTTTTAGCAATTAAAATATTTGAATACATTCCTTTGCTGACCATATAAATCACATATGTGTTTTGCGATTTGATTTCAATGATGACGAGAAAAATTGCGATGTGTTTAGGGTATTAATATATTTGAATACATTCATTTTCGAAAGTCGAATACATGTCTGTGTTGACCGTATAAATCGCATATGCGTTCTGCGACGTGTTTAGGGTTTAGGATATAGGGTTTATGGTCTAGGGTTTCAGGTTTAGGCTTTATGCTCGATTGTCGTATCAATTTGTAGTATATTATGCGATATGTTCATCGATTTGTGTATTTAAATTGTTGCTTTGTTAGCAATTTCTCATAAAATCGATGCACAATATTTGAAGTATGAATCTTTGTAAATATGCATTATGTGTTTCATATTGTCAATAATTATGATATTTTTGGATGAAGTGCGTCAAAATAAATTGATTTTGTTCGCAAATAAATATTTCCCTTATCGTTGTGGACTATTCTAATTTATGAAGGGCGAACATTAAAAGGCCTTATCTACCAGAAAAATCGCAAATCACTAATTGTGATGTTCATTCCTGGAGAGTGAGCAATAACACGATCCTGTACATCAGACATCTCTTATATGTGTGGACTTTTTTTTAAAAGGCGAAGATTATAAGGCTTGTTCAACAGATAAACGCAAATCTGTTATTGCGATTTTCAATCACAGTTTGTGAGATAGACCACGATTTCTGAACAGCAGACATGTCTTATCGCTGTGGACTATTTCTATTATGAAAGCGAACATTAATAACTCTTGTTGACTGCATTCATCGCGAATCTCTTATGCGATTTTCATTCACAGAGGGTGAGCAATATAGCGAGTTATGAACGACAAACATCTCCTATCGCTGTGGTCAATTTTTTTTATGGATTAAGAAGAAGAAGAAGAGGAAGAACAATATAGACGAAGAAGAAGAAAAAAAGCAATATAGACGAAGAATAAGAGAAAGAGGTAGAAGAAGAGCAATACAAACGAAGAAGAAGAGCAAGAAGAAGAAGAAGAGGAAGAAGAAGAGGAATAATTGCCAAAGTCCATTGGATTTCAAGAAGGCCTACCTTACTGGGTTAATGGTAATAATTACGGAGACCTTTTGTCTAGTGCAAAAGTAAGTAAACAATCCTCGAGTGCAAGCTTACAACATAACAGTCCTAACACCATTTGTACGATCGATTTGCAGATATTGATTCTTACACTCTAGCAATCTGAAAAACATTGGGTCTTATAAGTGATGGATTTAAATGAAAAACAATTATGGTGTTACAATTAAAAGCTGTTTGTGATTGGTTTCCCTCCTTATTCACTTTCGCAATAGAATTCCAAGCGCGCCGCCTGATCATGTTGAGGATGTCCTTCGTATTCGCTGGACAACGATTTGTAGTAGTGCTCATCAACTGAATGACAATTCAACTGTTCAGAAGTTTGTGTAAGCTTCAATTTGTGGTTATCGCTTGGAGTTGCGTAAGTCGACTTCGTATTAGCTGCATAGCGAGTTGTGGTTATCGCAGGAAAGCGATTTGTGCTGTCAGCTGGATAGCGATTTGTCGCCATCGCTGGATAGTGATTTGTGCTGTCAGTCGGACAATGATTTATGAGCATCGTTGGATAGAGATTTGTGGCTTCTGCAGGAAGTCGATTTTTGAGCATCGCTGGATACCAATTTATTGCTTCTGCAGGAAATTAGTTCATGACATCACTGCATGACGATTTGTGGCATCACAACATAGTGATTTGCAGGTATTATTGGAATGTCAATCTAAGCGGGCTGAAAAGGGTTGTTCCAGTAAGCTTTTTTGGGGGCATTGATCGAGTAAAGACTCATTTTATGATCTAAGTAAGCTTTCACCTGCGTTTTTCAGGTAGGTGGTTGCACAATGTTGGACTTGTGTAATGACAATAAAAAGAAATCATTTTATGATCTGAGTTTTTTTGTTGATTTAAACAATTTCTTTCTTTATTTAATTGCGATTTACATCCAATAAATAGAATGTGTCTGTAAACACCCCAAATTTTCACTCACCTCTCTGACATCGCCCTCAATCACCACATTTCGGTTCTCAGGAACCCATGAAGGGCAAAATGGTCATTTTCCAAGATTGAACCTTGCAGAAAGTCCTAAATGCCATTCTCGAGTCTCAAAACTTCTCTATTTAGACTCAGAGACACCTTCAAATTGCAAATCCTCAAAATCTCATGCTTAACCAGAAGTCAGAATTTTCAAATTCAAATTCAGAGTGGCAATCTTGTAGAACCTGTCTTTACATAGCATTGCATGAGCATTTCATATCATTTCACTGCACAGCATGCCATTTCGAGATCCGGAACTCCTGATTTTCAAAATTGTCAATCCAGATTTGATTTCTAAACTTTTCAAAATTGATTTTAAAACCCTGGGTTTTCAAAATTATCAATTCTTCCCATTTTACCCCCAGGACCCCGAATTACGAAAAGTTTTCTCAAGAAAACAATCTGGATGGTTTTGACATTTCAAAATTTCGCCAGTTGAAAAGAGGGGGACACAATTTCAAAGTGCATAAGATCTTATTTCAAACTTTTTACAAAAAGGCTCTGAATTTCCCTACTCCTTTCAAAATTTCACCCTGAAGAACCATTTTCTTCCAAGTTTTGAAATCAAGCCAAATTTTGCTTCGTGTTTTTTTAAAAACTAGCTTACTATTATGAAAATTCCAAAAATTCCATTTTTGGTCCTATTTCAAATATAGGACGTAGGACCCGCCTCGAGGTGGTGTCACACTCAAATTCTCAAAATTTTCCCTTATTTCTAAAATAGTGCCCATTCGAAAGTAGCACCGATTTATAAAACCTTGCCTTTAACTCAGTAAAATAATTAGTGGGCCCACGTAGGTGGCACCCCACTAAGACTCTTTGCCAAAAGAAAGAATTATTTTTTTTTATTGAGGTGGCACTACCAAAACCAAATCCGTCTTCAACTCATTTTTTTTTATTTACTTTCCAGCCCCAAATGGAGCCACTGTAAAACCCTACCAAAAATTTCGTTTTACCTAAGTTTTTCTGAAAAAAAAGGAGCCACCCTACCCTTTTCAAATGGCGACATTTTTTTGAAAAATTTCAAAAGTTAGTTTTTTAACTTATCAAAAATCTTTCATAAAGAAGCCCGAGCTTTTGGCTGAAAGGGCGGAAATTTTTTTAAAAGGGAGGCTTAGGCCATTCGAAAAGGGGGCTTGGATTTTTTCCCTAACCCTTCAGCGCCCCCCTCTTCACGACTTCCCTTATCGGCTAGCAGGCGAGAGTTTTTGGAGATCCTTTTGGCAAAAACCCTCTGACCCCCCCTAAAGATTCGATCCCCCTTGAAGGAAGCATCCTCCTCAGCCCCTGTAAAACTCAGCTTACACCGATCCCGTGGAAGGCAAAGATCCATCCCAGCACACGAAAAAGGCATTCAGTCCGGCGATTAGGGATTTCGGCTGCTCCCATCTGGACTTCGTTTGAGGCAGAAGACGCAGGCCCCATTTTCTTCAGCCCACCAGCTGAAGATCCAACAGACTGCTCTCCATTTTCTTTAGCCCACCAGCAGAAGGTCCAAAGGGCTGCCGCACGTCTCCTTCTTCAGCCCATCAACAAGAGCTCCAGCCACATTGTGAGTCCTTCTTTAGCTTCTTCATTCTTCTTCTTCTTTTTCTTTTCAATTTATTTCTGTTTTGTTTCAGAAAAACAAAAAAAAATGTAACTTGCATCCGTTTCCTTGTTTTCTTCTTTTTCAGTTGATCCTGTTCCTGTTTTTTCATTTTATTCATCTCCAGATTTGTCCAATCTACCGTAATTTGATTTCTTGTTCATTGTTAATTTTAATTTCTGTTTTGTTAGTCTCAAAGTAAGGTTAGTTCCAGATCTCGTTTCATTCATATTTTCCCCTGTATGCAGTTTAATTCCATCGCATGTTATTTCAATGATTTTTGTCTTCCGTGTGCATCGTTTTGATTCATGTTACATATCTCTGCAATTTCTATTCATCGTTTGATTTTCTGTTTTTCATTCATTCGATTTTCTGTTTTTTGCATTTAGTAAATTCTATGTCATTAGTGATCTGTATTTCTGATTTTCTTCAGTTTAATTTCTTTGTTTTGTTTTGTTGTTTTTCTTTCTGTTTTTCATCGCATTAAATTTCTGTTTTGTTTTGCATTTGTTAGATTTCTTCTTTCTTTTCTTTTTTTTATTTCCCGAAATTTATTTCCTGATTTTTCTGTTTTTCTCATTCAGTCATTTTCCTATTCTGTTTTTTTTTTATAGTTAATTCCTGTCTCTTTCATTTCTAATTCATGTTTTAGTTTTTTTCAATTTTTTTTTTGTTTAGTTGAATTGTTACTCATTTTCCTTATAGTTTTTTTTTTAATTGCAGTTTGTTCTTCAAGAATGTCTGTTTTGTTTTTCATTTCATTGAACCTCTTGTCTTTCATTACATGCATGGTTTGTTTTTTTTTTACATTTCAATTCCTTTACATTTTTTTTAGTATATCGTTAAGTTTCTGTGTTTTGATATTGCATTTTCCTGTGTTAATTAGATGTTAGTTGTTAATTGAATTGTCTGTGTTGTTAATTCGGTCAGTTAATCGAATTCTTTGTTTTGTGAAAATTGCTTAGTTGTCTTTTATATTACTCTTAGTTTTAGAATTACTTAGTTAATTAACATTAGTTTAATATAGTTCTAATGGTCATTAGTTTCTTTTGATGCTATATTTCAGGGTTTTTAGCATTTAGCTAGTTTAATATAAGTTCTATTTCTATCTCGTGTACTGCTCGTGTTCTTTTGATTTATGCAGAATCGCACAGGAATGGACATTATCTTAGTGAATACTAAGTGATAAATTCGATATCTACAAGAAAAATCTGGAAGATATGATTGCTTTTGGAGCTATCAAATATTTAGTTATATTTTTATTTTGTCAATAATGTAACAATCAAATGTAAACTTTGGAATAATATTTACTTTTACTGCTTAGTTTAGGATGCATCTCATATAGTTTGAGTTTCCTGCAATATCCTGATTCTATGATTCATATATCTCAATTTTCAAAATTCACCATGGATGAACACGAATGGCACGTGCACCAACTCTTAGAGAGTTGATGAACTCGGTGGAATCCATATTTACGGCCCTAGTCGGAATATGGACGAGACCTAGATCTATCATCTTTCTACTAGTCACACTGAGACTACACTCTTAGGCTATCTTAAAAATGCATATCATATTTCTAATTTTTCAAAAGAATATGTGAAGGATTTACTTTGGCTTAATCCACATTTTTCCAACAAAATTTTCAGAAATCTTTTCAAAGTGCATTCATTCATTCAAATCATCTGCATCATCTATTTTTCTCATGATTTTCTTAAGAGATTTTCACTTCATGGAATCGATTTCTCAAGAAACTATGAATATTTTCGAAGTTGGATTTCCCAAGTTAAAGTTTTCCCGTGATTTTCCCTAAAAATATTATTTTCTTAAGACACTTTCAAAAGAAAATTTTCATCTTTCTCAAGAGTTCAAGTTGATTTTCAGACATTTCAAAAGATAAGATTCTCAGGAATTCAATTTCCTAAGTTTTGAATTTCCTTCTCCAAAGATTTTTTTTCTATAAATTTTCTATCATTTTCTTAAGAAAATTCTCAAAGTCCGAGTTTTTCCGACAAGTGCTTTTCTTTTCAAATATTCATCTTTTCTCAAGAATTCCTTCCATTTTTCCCGAGATTCTCATTTCTTCATAGTTTTCCAAGTCTTTATAAATTTTCTCAAGTTTTTTCCGAGATTCTCATTTCTTTATGGTTTTCCAAATCTTTATAAACTTTCCTAAGATTTCAAATCTTCTTCGTCTGAGTTTCCTGAGAGATTGATTTCCTGAGAAATGCTTTTCAACTCCAAATGTTTTCCAAGCATACATCATATTTTCCAATTTTACATTTTCCAAAAATCTCATAGCACATGCCTGAATTCTCTGTGCATTTAGGATATAACACAATTTTGATAATTTCACTAAGTCAAGCACAATTTTGGTCCTTGGTTTGATTACCTCTGTTAAAGGCGGCAGGAACGGTCGAACCTCGTACCGACAGGTCGAGCCCCATCCCATGGATTTTCCCGCAATTTTCAAAACGGAGGCGAGTATTTCAAAACAATTTCCAAAATCCGGTCAAGTTTGAAGCGCGAAATCATTTTCCTTTTTCTCTTCCGCGAGGAAGGGAAGACGGGAAAAATTTTGCGACGATAACAATGTCCCAACATAGCATCCAGTCTACTTTCAAGATAATGTCATGTTCACAAGTTATGAGTGCCATTCTTTTTCTTTATTCTTGTTCTTCTTGATAATCTTTTTATGGTGCATGCTCGCCCCTCGCAACTATTAATCGTTTAAGCACTTATCGATAGGAAAATTCGTTGGGTCTACATGATAAATCGCCTTAAAGTATAAACATATTGTAAAATAGATTATTATTTTATCTCTCGTCATTTGCGATTTAATCATTGTGTAAATCGGAAATAAAAACATCTCTTATCGTTGTGAACTATTATAATTTACTAAGGGCAAACATTAAAAGCTAATATCAACCAGAAAAATCGCAAATCACTTATTGTGATGTTCATTCACGGAGGGTGAGCAATACCACGATTTTTGAACATCAAACATCTCTTATTGCTGTGGACAATTTTCTTTTAAAGGCAAACATTATAAGGATAATTTTTTTAAAGGGCAAACAATAAATGCGAAAAGACCAAACGTCTTTCACAACTTACGAAGCACCAGAGGCGACAATTGAGCAATACCTGCAAATCACCATGCTGCGAAGACACAAATCGGTACCCAACGATGACCACAAATCGACATGCAGTGAATTCACGAACCGATTTCCTGGAGAAGCCACAAATCGCTATCTAGCGATGCTCACAAATCGATGTCCGGCTCACAGCACAAAACGCTATCCCGCGATCCTCACAAATCATAATATTGTGATACCACAAATCGCTATCAGGCTGATTGCATAAATCGCTATACAACGAATACAAAATCGATTTATGCAGCTCCAAGCACGGACCGCAAGTCGTCATTGACAAATCACTATCCAGCTCTGCTGTAAACCCTAAACTCTTAACAAATCCGACAATGTGGAAATTGAGTCATGCAAAGAGGCATGACAACTAAATTAATAGCCCACACGAGATTCCTGTGTCCCATACCTATCTGTCAAATTCATCAGAGCCTGTCATGAAATAGAAATTATAAGACACTGCATTAAGTTTCACAAGAAATGCAAACCTCTTCCCAACATTGATTACATACCAAAAGACTTGTAAAACTGAAGCTATCGTTGCCGAAAATCTGGTCGGGAGGAATGAAGGTTTCAACGTTTGATGTTACTTCTATAGGGTATTGTTGCATGTTGGACATTACACGAGTTAGATATTGATAAGCTTCACGTAATGGAAAGCAATACAATGTCTTACATACCTGTTCATTCGAAAGGCTTTGTTGTTTTTTATTACAGGTTGGTTGTTTCTTAGACCTTTTCTTGCCAACCAATTCTAGTGCACCCTTTGCCCTCTGACGACTGCGATTAGAGGCAGATTTTCTTTTGATACCCTTCATTTCATGAATATGTCCATCATAATCAACAACGTTCACTACTGACTTGTTGAAGATGATGTTTACGCTTCGACACAACTTCTTAGGAGTGTCAAGCGAAGCATGATTTTCACGTACGCTGTTCGATCCCATTATCTTCGACTGGTATTCATTCGCTGCAACAGACTTAAGGCGAATTAACTCCACGTTTTCAAGTAACTCCCTTGACGCTTTTCTCACACATACATATCCTTCTTCACTTCTCGATGCCAAATCAGCAACATGCATAAATGACCTACACAGTTGTTGGTAATGGGAGGCTATGTGGCACTTCTCGTCAACACCAGATTTACTCACATTGTCCATAACAAGCATTTCAATCTTTGCATGTCTCCTCCATCTTTGCATTACATAAGACTCAGGTATTTCTTGTATCTTCTCTTGATTGAGTGCCTTTAATGCATGACAACATAAAATACCTTTGAATTCATACATTTTGCACAAACATTCAACTCTTCCGTTGTCAACATTGTACGTGACATGTGCTTCTTGCCTTTCGTGATGCTTTTCGCCCTACCATAAAATATGGTATTTGTGCATATTCTCGGTTTGCATGAGTCCTTCTATTTTGCAATTCATGACATGTAACACCTCTTTCTTGATCTATTCAAATATAGTTAGTGTATAAAGATCTGCAGGTCACATCAATATTTTCATGTCAAAAGTTAGAGGTCGTGTATTGATGCATTTCACGTCTTGTTCAAGCTCATTCTGTCTTAGATCGTATACAAATAATTCATATTGTTCCATGAAGCGAAACATTGTTAAACATGAATACAGGGTTTTCTTCAGTGTGGCATGCATAGATTCAGCTCTTTGTGTGCTTATCATACCTGCACAAAAGTATTGTCTTCCATATGCCAATGCCCACTTCTCTTTTTCTGCATATAAATTTTGTAACCAAGGATAATATTTAAGGTCGTATATTTTAATCATTTCCTCCCAATCTGACATAAAGGTGACCTCGTCTACGCTATGAAGTATATACCTTGTAAACTTTTTGTCAAACCCTGTCTTCTGATTAAATATGTGTCCTATGTTCTTTGCTGCATTTTGAAAGATATGCCACAAACATAAGCGATGATGTGTATCTGGCCACACATGAAGCACTGCAGCCGCAATTGCGTGATCACCATCTGTAAGTACAGCTTCAGGTTGCTTCCCATTCATTGCTTGTGTAAATACTCTGAACAACCACTCAAAGCTTTCCTTGGTCTGGTCATACAAAAGTGCGCTGCCTAATATACAACTCTGTGCGTGATGGTTCACTCTGACAAACTGCGCAAATGGCCACTGTTCAGTATTAATATTTACTGTAGTATCAAATACAAGCACGTCATTGAAGCATTCATAATCTACTCTTGACTTTGAATCTGCCCAAAACATATTCACAACATATCCATCTTCATCCACTTGCATTGCACTAAAGAAACCATGTTCATTGCTTGATTTCTTCTGTAAGTAATCAACCAAAGAACATATTTCTCCATTCTTCATGTTATCTATCCTCTTCCTTCTCACGTGGTTTCTTAGATCCAAAGGTGTGAATGACACATTATCGCTATCACCATCTATGTGGGTAAAAAAATTGTATGTCTTCCTTGATGCAATGACAACGCTATCGGCTATTTTAGCCATTGCAGCATGCACTACAGTTACTTTACGATGTGACCTTAGCATAAGAGTCATAAATGATGCAGATAAATCATGATTATGATCACTGATTAAAGTATGAACTAAAAATTTCCCATTTGGATGTCTTCTCAAAACCATTCTCGCTTGACATCCACATCTTGATTTTGACATGCTCCTTGTTGGATTTCCCATTGATTTCTTCAGACCTTGCTTAGAACAAACATATGTCTTTCTCACTACGACACCCTGTGCATTTTTTGACCAAGAAAACCTTCTCACTCTGAAGCTAACTTTTAAGGCATAATCATTGTAAAATTTATATGCAGCTTCCTCATTATTAAACTACATTCCTTCTACCGAAACATAGTCAAGTGTAATTCCATATACATTCCCAGTGCCTACACTTTTATTATGTGTACTGTCGTGATAATCTACCTCATTATTAAATTGCATTTCTTCTACTGGAACATAGTCAAGTGTACTTCCATGTATATTCCCTGTGCCTACACTTTTATTATGTGTACTGTCATGATAATCTACCTCATTATTGAATTGCATTTCTTCTACTGGAACATTCAAGTCAAGAGTGGGTTTAATGCCTGCACCCTTCTTTTCATGTTCATCATTAGTGCAGATGTTCAATTCTTCAGTTGCGTCATTAGTATAGATGTTCAATTCTCCATATCTTTCAATTGATTGAGCTAGATTATCTTTATTACAACCAGATGATAAGCTCAACAATGTTTTAAGCAATATATCAAATTGTGTTGGCAGCAAAATAGCAAACGAATCGATATTAACTAACAAAACAATATCTCACAAATCGGTAGTATGTTACTAATACAGCGGTTTGAGATACAATGCATATACTGAGTGAATGTAAGATATCTGATGGGGTAGAGTCCCTTCTAGCATTTGTAAACAAGCATTCTTGTCAACAGGTCCCAGCGTCTTACAAATATCGATAAGTTTTCAACCATCGTAAGGACAAGATCTACCTGCAATAACAAAACAATGCCTTAATGGCACAGAAGACGACATGTGTTCTTCATCGATAGCATGATGAGATGGAAAGCTACTCACGACGCTTTAATGGCACTGGATGGAATGTTTGTGCGCCACTGCTTTCTTCCATAATGCCTAACAACAACGAAAAAGAAGAGAAGACAGTGGAATGTTTTGTAAGCAATATATCAATTTGCGTTAGCAAACGCGATTTAATCAGGATGCATATAACAACGGATACCGATAAGGTTAAGCAAGTCAAAGAAACGATTTAATGAATGATAGTATCAAAGCAAGTGCGGTTTGATATTTGCTTATACTGAGCATCGAGTTGTCACTTACCATGCCAATAAAAGACACGACATGTCGTACATGTGTGTTGACGATAACACTCTCATTATATCCATGAGTCTGTGAAGCGAGTTCAATAGAAATAGCTGACAGAGCAGCGATATGAATGCAAAAATCGCCCCCGCATGGGTGTAACAATGTGTTTATGCACACACACATTTTTAAAGTCTGTGTACAAATATCTTAGAAATACATATTACAAAACATATAATATCTTACAAATCGATATACATATCAAATAATATATTGAAAATCGATACGACAGTTCAGCATAATAACTTACAAATCGACAATACAAAACCATAATATCTAAAAGGTCGATAAATATATCGCACAATAAATTATAAATCGATACAAAAGAAATTGAGCATAATAGCAAACAAATCGATATTAATTAACAAAAATATATCTCACAAATCGAGAGTGTGTTACTAATACAGTGGTTTGAGATACAATGCATATAATGAGTGAATGTAGGATACCTGATGGGGTAGAGGCCCTTCCTAGCATTTGTAAACAAGCATTCTTGTCAACAGGTCCTAGCGTCTTACAAATATCAATAAGTTTCCAACCATCGTAAGAACAAGATCTACTTGCAATAACCAAACAATGCCTTAATGACACACAAGACGACATGCCTTCTTCATCGATAGCATGATGAGATGGAAAGCTACTCACGCCGCCTTAATGGCACTGGTTGGAATGTTTGTGCATCATTGCTTTCTTCCATAATGCCTAACGACAACAAAAATGAAGAGAAGACACGGGAATGTTTTGTAACACAAGGCAGGCACGAGAAGGTGACAATGTGTTGTAAAACAGGATAAAAAACAAGGCGGAAACCTCGACTGGAGACAAAGGCAAAGTTTGCGTTGACAATGGAAGCTACTGTTACAACAGATGGCGCAAGAGTTTAATGAATAAGAAACGTCTCCACTTTAAATAGTTAACATCAAACTTTCTGGATGGAGGACTTTTTTGTCCTTTTCTTGAACCGTAGTTTCCCAACTTTTGAATGGAGGATATTTTGGTCATTTCCTCGAACCGTCATTTCAGGACAAGAATAGCAAGAAAGGGTACTTAAGTCTTTGCAACAACTACAAACTCCGATGCAAAGTTATGTCAACATACACGGGAATACGAGCCCCATGTGCGTAAATACGTGACACTCATTCAGACCCTCGAACACAGACGTGGGATTCAGTGAATCATCAGAGGCGAACATACACCACCCTCCCTTTGAAATCACCTTCACCCTCAACCTTCGTCTGTCCACCGTTTTTATAATGAGGATATAGATGGTGGCGATTTAGAAATACAAAAAATTTACTCTAAAACAAAAAATGTCATATCACCTAATCCTACCTTGAGGTAAAATGTTAATGATAAATGACAAGACAAATCTAACATAAGGAATGATTGTTTGTTAATATTGACGTGGGTTTTTGTTAAAAAAAAATGAGAACATGCACCTGAGCATGTCCTGGTTTTACCATGAAATAATTAGTTGAACCAAATCCCAACTCAAATGGTGTAGTTGGGCTCTTGTTCAAAACCATCTTTTTCGTGACGAAGTAAAACCAAGTCACTTAATAAGCACACCTCCATAAGAGGTAGAACTCCGGGTTGAGGAGGTATCGCAATAGCGATAAAGCAATGTGTAAACACCCCAAATTTTCCTCACTCGTTCTCAAACAATCCTCCTCGTGCAGTGCCAACCCTGTTAGGTCAGTGTAGGAGTCAAACCCCGAGTCAGTTTCAGAAAATCACCATCTTACCCATTTTCATTAAGAAAATTACCATTTTACCCCTAGGACATCCCAGACCCCAGTCAGTCGGAGTCAACCAAGCTCATTTGTCAATTCAGGCCAGTTAGAATATTAGTCATTTCAAGCTCATTTGAAATCACAGTGAGAAAGCCATTTTCATTTCTGACCATTCCTGCCCAAATAGGATCATTTCCTCAGAAATGAGCTCATTTCTCACTCAAATCCAAGCCAATTATCTCCGAGTCAGTCATTTATAGTCAGTCATATTCCCCAGAGTCTAACTTGAGCTCATCAGGAGTTCAAGCGCTCCAGCTTCAGTTCAAAACCATTTCCAAGTGTTTAGGAGCCCATTTTAGTCTATTTTAGCTCTTTCAGCTGAAATTGAGCTGAGTTCAGTCAATTGAGCTAGTGTTCAAGCTTTGATTTTAGTTCATATCAATATTATTGACCTTTGTTCTAGCTCAAACCCAACTCAGGTTCGTAATTCACTTCGCTCCAGTGATCATTCCGTATCATTTCTCTAAAAATGGCAACTTTTCTTGAAAATTCAGTCGGAAAGGTCAGTTGAGTCAGTATCATTGTCAGCTCATTGGAGTTCTGAAACTCTAAAACCCATCTCAATCTAGCTCATCTCAGTTCAATCCAGCTCGAACCCTAATTTTCAGTGTCACTCTGACCCAGTAGAGTCCAAAAACCATTTCTTTAACCATTTTGCAAATTTTGTTAATTTTAATGCTATTTAAACTGGTACAGCTGCCAATCGGGGTCTAATATCTAAAATTCTTCATTCAGGGTCTGCATTTCACATGTCATTTCTCATCATTTCATATCATTTCTCAGCATTTCATAACATTTCATCACATTTCATTTCATTTTCGAAGTCTAGAACTCCAGTTTTATAAATTTCAATCCAGATTAAGTTTTAAAAGTTTTCAGAAATCAATTTCAAACCCTGGGTTTCCAAAATTGACATTTTTACCCCCAGGATTCTAAATTTGGAAATATTTTCTCGAGAAAAACAATCTGGATTCATCTCAAACTCTACACTGGATTTGCTTCGCAACGAGGTATTAAACTTCAAAATCTGAGCTCATTTAAAAAACTGCCAAAAATAGCTCATTTTGTTTGGAAAAATTTTCTCGAGAAAAACAATCTGGATTTCTTTCAAAATTAAATTTTCAAATTCTATGCTGGATTTGCTTCACAACGAGGCATTGAACTTCAAAATCCGAGCTCGTCTCAAAAACTACCAAAAATAACTCGTTTCGTTTGGAAATTTTCTGAAAAGACTATTTTACCCCTCTAATCGTCAAAATGAATTTCAAAACTGGAATTTGGACCCGCTCTGAGATGGCCCATTCATTTACAATTCTCTTTTATTAAAAAAAATGTGTTTCTTTTCAATTTTCTTTTTATTTGTTTGTGTTTATTTTTTTTTTATTATTATTATTTTATTGTTTTATTTTGTGAGGTGGGACCCGTGAGAGGGTCGCCCAAACCTCCAGCCCACTTCCTTTTTTCTTTTTTTTTCATTTTCTTTTATTTTTTATTTTTTATTTTATTTCTTTTCTTTCCTTCTTTCTTTCTTTTCTTTCTTTCTTCTTCCTTTTTCTTTTCTTTCTTTCTTTCTTTCTTTCCTCTTTCCTCTCCCAGCCACTCACTTATACCCCCTTTCAGCCCCCCTTCTCTTCCTCTTTCCCTCTCCTTTTCCTCCCTTTCTTTCCTTTTCTTTCTCCCCTCTTCTTTCCTTTTCCTTTTCCTTCTTCCCTTTCTTACTCCCTTCTTCCTCCAAAGCCATACGGCTGTAGCCTTGGGCATGACACAACCTTCTTCATTAATCAATGGTAACTTAGGGAAAGATATCATCTTTCCTAAGTTACCAACCAAAAACAAAAGGAAAAAAAGAACACCTGCCCAAAGGAGATCCCTCAACGCATCTCTCTCTCTCTCTCTCTCTCTTTCTCTCTCTCTCTTTCTCACCTCTTGGCTGTAGCTTCCAGCCATTGAAACAACACCCTTGCAGCCATCTCCAACACCAACACAGCCACCATCTTTACCTTCCAACAACAACTGGTCCATTTTGCTCCAGCTTCAGCCAAAGGCAGACCAACTTCCATTGTTCCAGCAGCATGCTCCACGTTGAAGCCTCCTTCTAGCAGCCTCGTCCAAGGACTCTATCCAACATCATCAACGTCTTCACCTCCAGCCACCTCTACAGCTTCTTCAACGTTTGCTGCCTCCCTCCTTGGTGATGCCCAACAAACATCGCCTTCTACGTTGCAGTCACCTGCTACCTCCTTGCTCCAGTCGGTACAACAGACCTTGAAGACAGCCCTGCTTCAACGCCATCTCCAGTTACATCTTGTTGCAGTAAAAAACCAACACCGGTTGAAAGCATCTCACACAAATCCTCTCACGCCTAACACTTTCCCCCTCTCTCATTAAGCTGATTTTATTATTAAAACTTAGGACTTGATTTTTATCAAGCCCTAAGTCATTACACCAAATCTTTCATGCTCAGCCTCCAGCATCTTCAAGCAACCATTATCTCAACCTTGAAGCTCCGGCCGGTGTCCACCTTGAAGCAGCTCCAGCCTGCTTCCTTCAACCTCGAGACGCCCAACCACCAAATAGCAGCTCTACAACCCTTTGACAGCAGCCTTCACTTCCAGTCGATCGCCTCCGGCACCTCCTCAAACTGTGCCTACACCTTCCTCAGTCTAACCTCCATTCCCGCCAACCCAAGGTAGGTTTCTTCCTTTTGAATTGATTAGGTTCTCATGCTCAATCTCCTTTAGTTGCATGTTCCATCTTGTTGTTCTTTTGAGAGAGATAAACTTGATTTTTACTTTTAAATCTCTTAAGTAAAGAAGAGCAAAATAGGGAAATTTGGGTAGAATATCATATGGGATTTAGATTTATTTTGTGATATAATACAGTTTCTTTCCAATTTGAACCGTTTTAGGCTTGTCGTGAGAGTTTTATTTTGCATTTTGGGCATGTTCTATGTTAAATATATATGTCTTATACGTATGAGCTAAAAGAATGAAAGATCCATCTGATCGATGGATCGGATCTTTCATTTCATAAGCAAAAAAAAAAAAAACGTATTATGCCCCCATTGATTAGTGTTTTAGTTTTATGTTTCATGTTATTTGATGTTAGAAAATGCATTTAGATTAATTTATTTTGTTATTTATTTCATATTATATAGGATTCATTGTTACTTAGTTTAAAATCTACAGAATTTCAGTTTTAGGTGAAGTCCAGTTGTTATTTTATGAATGTATTTTCGTTCAAAAATCAAAAAAAAAATTATGATATCTTTGGTTGCATGTCTTTGTTTTACTTCCAAAAATTTGATTCAATTCGGGTTTCGGAACCCATCTAAACTAATCAAATCCCAAACCAAGATTTTTCATTTCTGGAACTTCCAATTTCTGCTTTAGCAGACAAGAATCTTTAGAATCACCCCTGTGGGAGATTCGAATCATCTTACAAAAATCATAGTGTATTAATAATTGAATCTACTAGTGATCTGGAAATTTTTAGGTTTTTCCAAGCAGTTTTGTCCTCTGTAAAAAATCGGATTTCTCAGACCCTTGGGAAAATATTGATTTTCTTTCGTCAGGGTATAGGCAGACTCTAATGCACTGAGTCCACCCAATCTGTAGCCCGTCTGCAAAAACTTTAAACATGAAAGTTCTTCCTAACATTATTTTCGGTCATTCCCCAAAATTTGGGAAGTTTTGGATCTGTTTCATTATTTTTCCCGAATTTTCTCTTTATGTCTAACAGATTCCAATGTCCAGAAATCTCAGAGATTTAGGTCTCTGATAACAGAATGGCCTTTTCCAAACCATAAACAGAATCCCAATGGTGTCAAAAGATAAAATCTTACTCTGTTTGTCAGGGACATTTTCCCACAATTTTAGCCTTTTCCCCATCTGTCTGCCATTTTTTCCATGTTTTCTACCGAAACCTGTCTATTTCTCCTAAATCCTAGAGTCGCCGGATTCCGATCCGACTTGCCGAAGTGGTACAGCTCCGACCATAGGTCAAAACCAGAAAGTGTAAAAAGGAAAAATTCTTGCCTTACTGTCCTCTGTCACACCATAAAATTTGGGAAATTTTTATGAAATTTGATATCCTAAATTTCCTTTAGAATCAACATTTTAGGCAAAAATCATAAAATTTAGGGTTTTTACTTGAATTTCTATATTTAAAAATACAAAAAAATAGATTTTCGAGCTCTATTCTGTTTTTAGGGTTATTTTAGGTGTCCATGCCAAATTTTGGCTTAATTCCAAGTTCATCTGCTTTAAATGTTAGTTTATCTTTAAATTCAGAAGCGAAAATCAGGCGAAAATCAAGTTAAATTTGATATTTTATGATATTTTTGCCATTTTAGGGTTTTTATCATGTACATGAGCATGTAGAATCATATTAGGGTTAATTTCCATCTCATTTACATTTCATATTTTTCAATTTTGTAAAATTTATTTTAGAAAACCCTGGTTTCAAGGCCATAGTCTTGTTGTCGGGGGTATTTTGGTCATTTTGACCATAATTTCGAAATTTCAATTTCTAATTCCATAAATATTCATGCATATCATCATATTCTATCATATTATGTTTGATTTATTTCATTTGATTTTCAAATTTCCAAAATTTATAAAATTTCTTTTAGAAAACCCTGATTTCAAGGTCATCAGGGGTATTTTGGTCATTTTGACCCCAATTTCGAATTTTCAAGTTTATTTTTGAAATTTATTCATTATTTATCATGTTTATATCAAAGGGAGTATGATTTTGGGTTTATATCTGAATAATATCTGATAATTTCCCATATTTTCGGATAAATTCAGAAAAACCTATATTTTTGTGATAACCTTGTTTTCCAGTTTTGCAGAAACATTCAAGAAGAAGACTTAGTTATTTTATTTCTTTATTTTATTCAATTAAATGTAAAAAGCAATGTAATATTTGGAATAAGAGTTACATTTTCTGCTTAGAATAGGACTGCATTGCATATAGTTTAATTTCTGCAAATTTTAATATCTGAATGTATCATTCATGCATATTTATTTCAAATCCACTATGGTTTACACGAATGACACGTGCACAAGCTTTTATGGAGTTTATAAACTGGGTGGGATTCGTATTTATGGCCATAGTCAGAATACGAAGAAAACCAAAATTTATGATCTTTATATCAGCCACATTCAGCCTACACTCTTAGGCTAACTTCAAAATGCACTGCATTTCTCAAAGTTTTAAAAGGATTTCCCAATTCCTCAATGAAATTCTCTTTTCAAATTCATATTCATTCATTCATATCATTCAAATTGCATCATTTTCCAAATCATTTCCCAATTCCATTGTAGAAAAATCAATTTTCCCAAAAATTTCTAAGTTTTTCTCAAGATTGGATTTTCTCAGAATTCTAAATTTTCAAATGATATTTCAAAGCATTTCCCAAGTTCAAATCAAGATTTTCCAATGTTTTAAAATTCTCAAATTTCAAAGTCTCAAGATTTCAAAAAAAATGATTTTCTCAGATTTCCCATTTTCCTGAGGATCCAGTTTCCTGAGAATCCATTTTCCATTTCAAAAGTCATTTTCCAATGAATTTCTTGATTTTCTCAAGATTCTTAAATCCATTTTCTCATAAAAGCAATTCCAAGTTTCCAATCTCAAAACCAATTTTCTCAGATTTTCAAGTTTTCCTGAGAAATCACTTTTCAATGCAAATTTCTGATTTCCAATGAAATTCAATGATTTTCCCAAAAACTCCAATTTCAAGCACTTTTCCAATCATTTTCCAAATGCATTTCAATCTTCCAAAGCAAACGTCATTCTTTCAAAACTTGCATTATTTTCAAAATTTCATAGCACAAGCCTGATTCTTTGTGCATTCTAGGAAAAATAGAGCATAATTTAGCTATTTGAGTCGAGTTAAAGCACATAATTGGTCCTTGGTTCAATTACCCCTGGTAAAGGCACCAGGAACGGTTGAACCTCGTACCGACAGGCGGATCCCATTCCACGGAATTTTCCCGCAAATTTTCAAAACGAAGGCGAGTTAATTTTCAAAAACCATTTTCAAAACTTTGGTCGAGTTTGACTCGCGAAATTCGTTTCTCTCTCGCAAGGGAGGGGAAAATTTTTGCGATGATAACACAATGACAGCTCCCATGCACTAGCGGGAATTAGATCCTGAGTCTTGAGCTTGACACAGGCATAGTGACACATATCACGAGATTTATGAAAATCTTGCGATAATATCACGAGAAATTGCCTTAAAGTTTAAAAGGACAATTTCTTGCAAGATTTTAAAAATATCGTGAGATTTATGAAAAAACATAAATATTGTGATTTAAACGTGATATTTATGTTTTAAATCACTATTTATCATGAAAAAACCATGCATTTTTATTTTTAAATAATTTTCATTAATATTTACTTATATTTTTTTTATATTTTTTAATTGACAAAAATTTGCTGAAAAATGCAAGATTTATAAAAATGCCTATCCTAGACATTTTCCTGGTTCATTTTAGGATTAGTTTTTCCTTTTTTTGTTGAAAAACCTCGTTCCCCATTTTCGTTTCCCAAGACATTTTTCCATTTTGGTTTCCCTTTCTGGCAGCTTTGACCTAAACTATAGAAGAAATTCATTGGAGTTCTAGCCACCTGACTTTGTAAGAGACTCGTGGTTAGGGCAACGAGTGGATCCCCCAACACTTTTAAAGGACACTAGATGCAGTTCTAGAGGAGCCTGATGAGATCAGACTCAGACTTAACCACAAATTCATGAGTGGGTGCAGAGATAGGATGGTACCTCATTGGAGCAATTGTTGTACCCATGGGAGAGCATGAATCTTGGGCCCAAATCAATTGTTACTGGGAGAGTCTGCAACACATCTTTGTCCAATACGAAGATGGAGTCCCCCCATAACTCAATCTGATCCTTTTAAATAAAGAAATATTGTTTGACATGTCCCAAAAACACAAAATACATTGAGGGATTTTGGCATCTCACAATTAATGATATATATATATATATATATATATATATATATATATATATATATATATATATATATATATATATATATATATATAATTTTGAGAGAGAGAGAGAGAGAGTCACGTTGTGCATAAGTTGGGAAGGTGGCATAGAGGGGTTGGGCATGAAAGCAGAAACGATGACGACAACGGCGCTGGAAATTTCTCCATGGCAAGGGCAATGCTGAGGCCACCGAAGCTATGGCCGACTAGCACAACCTGTTTATTTGTTGGAATGGACTCCAACAAGTCTATTAGGGGCTTGCTGTAGTCGATTGGCAAAATTGAGCACCTAGTTCGGCGATGCCGGATTGATCTTGGATGTTTGTAAATCCAATGGGCTCACCTCATGGCAAACTCTCTCAACAACGAGGTTACCTTGAACCAACAATATCCGCATGTTGATTATTGCTTGAATGTGTCTATATTGGGTTAGGACTTACCTTGTCACTTAAAGAAGTTTCTTTTGAACTCTTATTTAAAATCTCATATGATATGAGAAACAAGAATCATATGAGATTTTTTTTTAAGGACTCTGCCTTTGAGAATTATACACAATGTGTAGTTTATTGAAAAAATGTTGAGAGGTACTTCTTGGCTTAAGAGATGGAGTCTCTCTTTTTAGTGTAGAAATAGAGTGATTTTGCTTTCTCGGGCGGTTATATGATACTTGAGGCTTTCCTTGAATTTTGCGAGAAGTACGAGAAAAAATATAACTTCTTTTTGGTGATAGAGAGGAAGGTTTGTGTTGCACACATCGATTATCTTGGTGGGTCGAAAGACAGGTGTTGTTTCAGTTTATGACTTTATTTATTCTCTTTTGTATCAGTATTAAGAAAGGCTCAATACTTTTCTAGTTGTCGTAAGCAATTTTGCCTAACCATGTAAAATTCTCGTCTTGTAATTATTTGCACCAAAATAAAGTTGTGTTTCTTCTTCCGTTACATTGCCTCTTTTCTTAACCTACTTGTCTTGACACTAGGACAACTTTTCTAGAGATGTTTGAGCATACTCCTATAAGTAGGGATGCAAACTGTTCAAATTCAGGTATGATACAACCAATAACTAGCATATTCGACTAATTCAGACTCAAGGTGGAATGGAGAAAAATGTTCATACAATATGCAAATTTTTCTACATCTGACAAATACAGATATCCATCAAATCCAAATATCTTTTAGATTCAATACTTTTTTGTCTTTATAGTCGATCTTACCCTATAAATGTGATCTACATGTACTTTTTGGTAGAAACCAACTTTTGAATTGCCAAAATCTGACCTTTATGCATGTTATTTATATGGTACCAAAATCGATGCCCATAAATACATCAATTTTCCAAGTTTAAACAAGATTCTTTTTTTTGACAAGAAACTCATGATGAAGAGAGAAAAAACCCCAAGTGAGACCCACGACCACTATGCCTTTGGTGGCCTACCTTTGAAAGCTACAAACACACCGGTGTGCCAGAGGGGTTTAATCCAGAGTCTTTGACGATCAACACCTTCACAACCACTATACATATAGCGGAAGAAACTAATGAATTTGGTTGGAGACCCAGCTGCCACTTGCAATAAATATAAAATTAGATGGGCGGCAGTTGCACTTGGTGTTGACGTTTCTTTTAATTCTGTTTTGTAAAGCATACGGACTGAGCCAATCCTTTAATATATAGCTGACCTTCCTTAAAAAATAAATATATATAGATAATTGGACGCGTGTGATTAAAAGGTACATTGGCTAATAAAGAAGAGGGTGTCAATGCGTCAGCTTTATTCAAAGCTTAAATGGGGTATAAGCTTGGACAGTCTAAGACAAATTGGTAAATTCTAATTTGTTTCCTTTTATGTTTACAAAGTTAGGTTTGACATGGAAAGATATAAGTTTTAGGGAGTAGACAGTTGGAACTCCTCTCTGTTTCCAAAAATCAGCATATTATTGTATCCCCAGTACCCATTCCCATCTGGGCTTCTCTAATCTCCATACCTTAAAGTCCTAGACGGCCAGTTGCAATTGCAGCCTTTTTTTTTATTTTTTAAATAGGCAAGATGTGGTTAGGCAGACCACCAGCAGATACACAAACATACCTTGGGATTTGAACTTGCAACATCCCAATACAAGGTGACGTCTACTCACTGTTCTTACCAGACAAGCGGAGCCCCCAGTTGTTACTATTGTAGTCTTTGTCTTAAAGGGAAAGGAACAACGAAGCCCAACAGACCTTCACAAGAGGACTTTCAGTCTTTCAACTTACAAGGAGAGAGAGAGAGAGAGAGAGAGAGAGAGAGAGAGAGAGACTCGGATACATACATTTTCAAAGGTCTATTGCCCATGTGCATGGAGAATAACATCATAGCACATGCATATAAGTTCGAATATAGGGGTGGATTCATGTATGCCTATAAAATATAAGCACACAAGATCCATTATTTGATAGGCATGTAGAGGTTTCATCCCCAGAACATTCCGTTAAAAGCACCAAGATCTATATGATATTGTGCAATGCCCGCCCTTGTTGGAGTGAATGGCATCACATTCTTCTTAAATGCAGCCTTTAGCTACCGGTAAGCCCGGGTCATGGCCGCATTGTGGCAACCATGATGTTAAATTTTTTTATTGAGGCTTAGATCCTGAAAGCACAGAACTAATTAAAATGCAAATGATCAAGGACAAAGCATATGCTAAAGGACGTTGGTCACCCGACGTTTTTTGTTTAAAGAATGGACGATCACACTTCAGCACACCCCGGTGAGACCATGACCCTTACTGTCCTGTTTCATATCCTTGGCTTTAGTTTAATTTGCCATCTGCTCTTCTCCATTTAACCCTCTTCTTGAGAGAGAGAGAGATTGCAAATATTTGTTCAAGAGGTTGAGTGATTAGTCTAGAGGTCTTCACCAGCATGGTTTTGTGCATCCTACCGCCTTGAGTAATTAATTCATCTACCACTTTTATTTATTCAACAAATTTTCTTAATAAATTTATTTTTTAGCAAAAAGAAAGAAATGTATGAATGAAGCATCCAGTGGATGAAAGGGTGCAAGGGTGTTGTTTCCCCTGCTTTATAGCGCAGCCAGGCATAAGGGTCTTTCGGTTGCAAGATGTTCTATTGAAGGAGGTCGGGACGTGGTCCTACGAAGAAATCCCTCTGATCAAACCATTCATGAGTGGTTTCAGTTGATGAGCTTGTTGTCCTCTGTTTCGCTGAACGATGGGGTTGATCAATTGTGGTGGAAGGCAACTAAGAATATAGACCTCTCAGTGACTTAAGGTTATCATTTTGTATCTGAATCATCGGTGCAATGGCTTCCTAAGAAAGCATTGTGGGGTCATGGCCTTCCTATTAGAGCATCTTTATTGGATGGTTAGATTATATCTTAACAGAATACAACTTAAAGAAGCGGGGTTTTCTGTTTTTCACTTCAACAAAATATGGAATTAGCTACGGAAATTAGTGACGGAATTATTCCGTCACTAATTAGCGACAAATTAACGAGAGAAACAAATCCGTCGCTAAAATGAATACTATTTATGAAAATAGCAACGACATAGGTTTCGTTGTCAAATCCATCGCTAAATAGCGATGGCTTTTGAGACAGAATAGATTCCGTTGCTATTTTCGTATTTTGTCGTAATAGTCACGCCATTCAGCGATGGATTTGGCGACGAAATAGATTCTGTCGCTAGTTTCATATTTTTGATTTACGACGGCTTCGCGACAGAATGATTCCGCCGCTAAGTCGTCACTAAATATCGCGTAAATCCCTAATCCCAGCCCTCTTTCTCTTTTCCTATTTCGCTGCATCTTCCACTGTTCCCTCCTGCCGCCCTCTTCCTCTCGCCGCCCGTCGGCCTCTCTTCGGTCCCCACCATCCACCGCTCGCCGACCGTCGCTCCCCGTCAGCCTCCCGCCGCCACTCGGCGACGCGCAGGTAAACCTTTCCGTCGGCAGGGGTCGCCCCCCTGCGTTTCCGTCGGCAGGGGGTCGACCCCCCTGCATTTCCGACAGCAGGGGGTCGCCCCCTGCATTTCCGACAGCAGGGGGTCGCCCCCTGCGTTTTCGGCAGCAGGGGGTCGACCTCCCTGCGTTTCTGGTAGCAGGGGGTCGACACCCCTGGGTTTCCAGCAGGGGGTCGACTCCCTGCGTTTCTGGTAGCAGGGGGTCGACACCCCTGCGTTTCCAGCAGGAGGTCGACCCCCTGCGTTTTCGGCAGCAGGGCGCAGGGGTCGCCCCCCCTGCGTTTCCGGCAGGCAAGGGGTCGACCCCTCTGCGTTTCCGGGTGGTTGGGGTGTTAAAAGTTGCTTGTAATTATCAAAATAAGAAACTCCCTTGGCGCATTTACCAGCCCTTAGTTACTTGGCATGAGGGGGCGCTTCAAGCCTCATCCACTCCCATCCATCACTTATTAGTGAAAAGAGAGGTCAGGTCCTAAGGAACGTTGGAGTTGGACGGACAGAAAACTGTCCAAGGCAATTTTCAGTGTATCTATTAATCCACACTTCTGACATGCAGAATAATTCAAGGATAGAGAGAAAAACAATACAATACAAGACAATCAGCGACTGCATTTTGAAGCTGTGGCTGGAACCCATCTAAGTTTCTATTATTATTATTATTATTATTATTATTATTATTTCCATCCCTGTCATTCCCCCGCTTGCTACCCCTCTTAAATCTTTTGATGTAAATTGTTTTCCAAATTGTATTTTTTTTGTGAAAAGAATATGATTTTTTAAATTACAAAATAATAATGACAGGGGACGAGTGACATGCAAGTTTGGACACGTATCAAGAAGTCCACGGTCTTATCCATGCGGTGGCAATCATAAATGCCATGGTCTTATCCATGAGGTGGACTGTGGGATCACCTACCACCCTTTGAACCTTATGGGACACACAGTATCAAGAGATTGGGACTTTAGTGGAACCAGACTTGCGGGTATGATATTGGGTTCAGAACTCAGTCTAATCGGGTTTATTATAAGAAAAATCATACCCAAACCCAATAAAAACTAAATGAACTAAACCCAGATCATACCTGGTAAAGCCATATTTTTTATCATTTTTACATTGAAAATTTTATGGGTCTTAATCGAAACTCAGGTCGGGTCATATAAAATTTTACAAACTATACCTGAGTCCATGTATTAATCGGATTTTCAGGTCCAGACTCAGACTCAGGTCTTCTTATTTATCATTATACCTGAACCACATAGGGTTTGGTTCTCGTCAGGTCCGGGTAAACCAGGCCCATTGACACCCCTAATCAAAGAGTCGGACTGATAGGCTGAATTGCCTTTATAAATGTTGCTTCCTAGAGATAAGATTGAAAGGCTGAAAGAGGTCATGGAAGGGAAGAAGCACCACTTCATCTTGGTGCATGGTTCTTCCCAAGGAGGGTGGTGTTGGTTCAAAGTGGCGTCCGTGCTGGGAGCGGCTGGCCATGAGGTAAGTCTATTGGATCTGCACGCGTCCGGGATCGATCTGGCAACACCGGACCAGGTGCTCAGCTTTGCCGACTATAGCCAGCCCTTAACAGCCCTACTGGAGTCCATCCCCTCAGATAGAAGGGTCGTGCTGGTAGGCCATAGCTTTGGTGGCCTCAGCATCGCCCTTGCTGCAGAGAAGTTTCCAGACAAGGTCTCTGCTGCCGTCTTTGTTGCTGCTTTCATGCCCAGCCCGTCTATGCCACCTTCCCAACTCCTGCACAACGTGAGACTGACTCTCTCTATCTCTCTCTTATTTCATTTAGGTTTTTTTGCAAATTGGTACCAGCCTTTTAGCTGATTTGCAAAATAGTTCTTTCTTTATGCTATTTTGCAAATCAGTCATTGCTTTCTCACCGTTGTTACGCACTGGTCCATCTATCAACAACTGTTAATTTAACAGATTTTTTAAATTGGTCCTCCTGTACGAGGGCAGAACCAGCAATTTGTTTACCCTTTAACAGTAAAGCTAACAACTGTTAACCTAAAGGACTGATTTGCAAGGGTTAATGAAAAGGCAAAGACCGATGTGCTAAATGGCGTAAAGCAGGAACTATTTTGCAAATCGGTTATAAGGCAGGGATCTATTTGCAAAAAAAAAAAACCATTTCATTTATATCTCTCATTGTATTTTGTGTTTTTTTGGACATGCCAAACAGTATTTCTTTGTTCAAAAGGATCGGATTGAGTCGTGGGGGGACTCCATCTTCTTATTCAACAAAGATGTGTCGGAGAGTCTCCCGGTAACAGTTGATTTTGGAGCAAGATTCGCATTCTCCCATGTGTACAACAATTGCTCCAATGAGGTACCCTCCTGTCTCTGCTCCCACTTGTGGATTTGTGCTTAAAGCCTGAATATATGGAGATCAGGCTCTTTTAGAAGTAGATCTATTGCAGTTTGAAAGTGTTGTGGGGATCCACATCAGTGTTGTGAGAGGCGTACGCCTCAGTACCTGAAGCTTACGCCTCAGAGGCGAGGCACACGCTCAAGGTGCTGTGATGCGCTTAAAGTAAATATAAAAAGTTTCTAACCCAAATCTGGGATTTCTGGGTTAGAAGCAGCCATGTTCACCATAATAATGATGAAATGTTTCACTAGTGCCAGGCGTTGAGTTTGATGCCACATATTTTTACGATATTTTAGATAATACCACGGATACTTGAGAGTCTCATGTTGTGAGAGGCGTACGCCTCAGAGGCGAAGCGCAGGCTCAACGAGCTGTTAGGTATTTGCTATAGAGGTAGGCCCTTAGGGGTGGGTGTCAAAGGCTTGATATTGAATTTTTAACCCATGTGCTAACTGGGACAACTCAAATAATGTATGACAGCCGTATGGTCCCATTCCGTTCCGAGTATTCAGGTAGTCGACCCGGTATCCTACCCATTGACAGCCTTAAGATGTGGACCCAACCAAGGCATACTAGATCTCAAGCTAAATCCATTTGGACAACACCGGTTCAAAATATTAGGTTCCTAATGATTTTTTTTGGGGCCTGCAGGACTACACCTTGATGCTACAGCTAAAGAGAGTAGCACCATTTTACAGAGAAGATCTATCCAGCCCGAATTTTGTTTCCGAGGTGAATTACGGGCGTACACCGAGAGCTTACGTCGTGTGCAAAGATGATCAACTAATAAAGGAGAGTTTCCAGCATTGGATGATAGAGAAGAGCCCGGTGGATCAGGTGGTGGAGATGGAAGGTGCTGATCACGTGCCCATGTTCTCAAAGCCTCTTAACCTCTGCCATCACCTCCTCCATATCGCTGAAACCCTTTGTTATTGAAAGAAGATGAAGCTCTATTTATAAAGCATGTTAGTGCCAATCGAAAACATGAGAGGAAGGCCAAAAGTTATCATTTATGCATAAGAGATGTATACTAATTAATATTTAAGTGAAATCATATTCTAGTATTTATTTTGAGGTGGGTGGCAATTTTGCTTGTTGAGAGAGAGAGAGAGAGAGAGAGAGAGAGAGAGAGAGAGAGAGCATTAATTGGTGCGTGTAACCTTCTTTATATGTGCATTTCAAGTGAGACTGTATTAAAACACCTCAACAAAAGCCCATTCTAATATCCATTTTGGGGCGAAAGGCATGTTTTGCTTGTTTAGAGAGAGAGAGAGAGAGAGAGAGAGAGAGAGCGAGCATTGCTTGGGTAATTAAATATTGAATGAGTGCTTAAATTAGATTTAAATACAGTTAGTTCTTGAATACCATTATTCTTTCATTCTGAAATGCTTCTGAATATGTTGCGCTGAAACTAAGACAATTGAGTATTCCTCATCCATAAGAAGAATTTATGAGACATGGAAAGTGTGATTTAAATGGATCTTGAAGTGTCTCTCTTTACGTACTAAGAATTTATTAAAATAGGCAAAATAAACAAAATTGATTGACAAGTAAAGCATCCACATTACCTAGAACCTCGTAAAATACAACTTATAGTTTAGACTAACATTTGTTCACGTCTCACCACTTTTTTTTTTAATTTTGTTGTTGGAAACGACATGTTTTTCTATCATACCTATCCTTGGGAAAGTACTTTCTCGCTCATGAGGCATTTCATGATAAATGTTTCACATGATATGAAACCACGGGCTTATCCACAAATCCAAGTTAGGTAGGCATATACATATATGATGAGAGAGAGAAGGGGGTCGGTGGGTTTGGGGGAGGGCACACAGCATTCGGATCGGTGGGCACCCAAACTCCCTTAGTGGACTCGACATGATCGATTTGATTGAAGTCCGCTCTTGCATTATATTTTTTTAATGAAATATATAATTTTGTTATTCATAAAATATTAGTGCTTTTATAACTGGTATTTTTGAATTGTCATAAAATCTTACAAGGAACGACTTTTTTCGTCGTCATTGTCTTATTTATCGCCGATATAGGTTTATAACAGAGACAAAAAATGGGCGTCAATTTTTTGAAGAATCTTTGACAAAAGTAAGAACACTAATAGTGGTGACCCACCTTATAACAATGATATTTATGCATCGCCGTTATAGCCTGTAATAGAGAGAATTAACTCACCGTTATAATTAATAACAGTGAGAAGTAAGTCACCGTTATAGGCTATGACGGCGACAATTAAGTCATTGTTATAAGTTGTAATGACGACATAGGTTAAGGTCTATAGCACCGACATAAGAATGTCGTCATTATAGGTCTTAAACCTGCAAAAATAATTTTTATTTTCCTTATTTAATTTTGAATAATGAACAAATAAATGGATAGATGCCTGGATGCATTTAAATCTGAAAGAAGAATAAACCAGCATAAAACGTGATTTATTTTTCTTGCTATGGGAAAAAATAACTAAAATCCTAAATGCGCAAAATACAATGAGTAGAAACACTTTAATACAAAAAATATTGTAAAGGAGAAAAAAAGAAAGGAAGAATGGTTAGAGCATATGGGTTTCCAACATTTGTAAAAATAATCTCCAAAAAATATTTGGGATCAGACCAAAACTATTGTATTTTTGGAGGCCATTCCAGTAAAAGACATGAAATTATTTTCATCGAGAAAAAAAAGCTAAAATAGTAATACACAAAATTAACTAAGAATATTAAGGCATACAACATATTTAGATAATTCAGACTAGTTGGTTATAGAAGATACAAACAATGAGATGTTCTTTCAACTTAAAAAAGATACTATTGGTTTTCTTTTGACAGTAATTATTATGCAAGAAGAGATACATAGAAAAACCTTCAAACAGTTCACAACAAATTCAAGTTTTCATAGGACCATATGGCTCCATGAAAGCCGTCACCATGGGTTTGCAATTATGAGTACACCTTCAAATAGTTTACAAAAAATTTTCAAACGCAAGTTGTTAGATCTGAATTAATTACACAAATAAACCACCTAGCCAACCATGGGAAGAACATAACATTGACAATATAATTTTATTACATGCCAGATGTCATGTTCAATCTCAAATTTACAGAAGTTTTATTGCATTTTGGAAGTCTAACTCTTCATAAGCAACGGAAAACAGCCCCTGTCAAGTCAGGGTGGCCAAGTATTAAAGAAGCAAAAGCACAATGCTGAGAACAAAATTCTCCATCACATATACCTCAAAGGAACAAGAAAGAAAAACCTATTTTACATTATTATTTGGCCACATGCATGAAGCATTAAAACAAATGTTAAGGAAAAGCTTCAGTCCGCTAGCAAACAATAACACCATAAATATATTAATTCAGCAGTAAGAAAGGTTATCGATAATCACAGATAGAACAATGCCAAACTGCCAATGAAAGTTTTAGGATTTACTGCAAACTTTCATGTATTTGTTTCCGATATAAAGTGTTATTATCGAATCCAGACCCGTTTGGCGTGAACCATTGGATCACAATGCAGATAACACTCCTCACATTTGTTGTGAACATGATCACAATAGAGATACACCTGCCCACATTTATCCTGAACAGTTAAAGACCGATCGGTCTATCAAAGATGTCGATAACCGCATTTGGTCTCTCACAGATATCGATAGCTCTCAAGAGATAATTTTGGAAAAGTGATTTTTCTGATAATGTGGAGGAAGTTAAAAAAGATAATATGTCTATCTTATCAAATAGGAAAGCTCATCAACCTACAAATTCTATATATATAACAACGTGTAAAAATGTTGGAAACACTTGAGGAAGAAGACTTTGCTTGCCCTTGGACGTAGGCGCTATTGCCAAACCACTTATATCATGTGACTCTCTCTCCCTTTCTCAATTATCTTATCATTTTTACTATTCATCAATTGGCTTTAAAATTTGTTTATGGTATAAGAGCTAGAACCATGAATTTATATGGTTTGATCCTATGGTTGACTCTTCTTCCTCAATTAAGTTCCCATATCCCACAACTTTTAATGTTGCTATTTTGTGTTATTAAAATTGACACACACTGACTATCTACTCTCGAGGATGCAAATATTGAGGTTGATAGAAAGTCAAGACCTCTAGAGATTCATTAACTATGAATCCCATATTTTAGAGCAATTTTTAGTTGATGATAATAGAGTCCGTGCTGAAAATCCAGATTTCATCGCATGGAGGAACTTGAATCGGCCACTGCGTGGGTGGATAACTGGCACCTTATCTGAGGATGTTCTTGGATTCATTGTTGGGCTCGACACAATTGCACAAGTGTGGTCAACCCTTGAAGAAGCCTTTGTTCTTGATTCTCAAGAGCGTGAATGCTATTTACTGCAAAAACTTCAGACATTTAAAAAAGAAAGCCTTTTTATATCTGAATACATTACCACTTTAAAAAATGACTGTGATGAGCTTGCCGCCATCGGCAAACCTGCCGATGACAGAAACAAAGTATTCTCGTTGTTAAATGGTCTTGGACATGAATACAAAGCATTCATCATATCCATGATGAAGCCGTTGGTTCCTACATATAGGAAGTTAATTTCTTTGCTCTAGTCTCATGAGACTTTTAAAACTCTCCAGACACTATATCATGATTCTCGTCCAAATTAAAATGTGCCTTTCATAAGCCAACGTTAAGATAAAAATCAAAACAACAATAGAGGAGGTTTTTAAAATTGTTTTTCGTCTCGAGGTCATGTTTTTTTTCAAATGAAAAATCAATCTTCACACCAAATAAATCAATAATTCTAGAATAATCAAAACCACCAAAATAGGCCAAGAAATCAGCAGAAGGATAAGCATGTAGTCTGCCAAATTTATTCAAAACTGAATCACACTGCATTGAAGTATTATTACAGGTTTAATCAAATGTACCAAGTCGGCGATATTCCTCAAGCATTGGCGTCTATGATAGCACCCACTCAGGTATGCTTCATAAGCTTATTCCCTACTTTAGTCGTGCAAAAATAATGGTAGAAAATAGAGGAAAACTCTTGATTACCCATGTTGGTTCAGTTGATCTTAAACTTGGCCAGAAAAACCTACACTCGATAATGTTCTAGTTGTTCCTAACATGAAAAAAAATTGATTTATGTTAGCCAATTAACACATGATAAACCTTTATTTTTTGAGTTCTATAATGATCAATTTCTTATAAAGGACAAGGTGATCAAGAGACAGATAGCTTCGGGGCTTAGAATCAGTGACCTCTACATCCTAGAACCAACGATGGAAGAAGTGTTCTTCTCGAATAGACAATGCAGTGTCAACAAAGATGAATGAGATCATCGGTTGGAATACCTGAATATGAAGATAGTTGTTTTTTTGCAAAATAAAAGGTTGATTTCTTTTTCTATAAATAAAAAAAACAACAAAGCCATTTGTGAGAGTTTCATCATAGCCACGTCCAGTCGACTCCCATTTACTAAATATGAAGAATCTTCTAATAAACATTTTAAGAAGATACATTGCCATATTTGGAGGCTCATGCCGAGGTTTCTCATCAAGGTTTCAAGTATTATGTCATTATGGTTGACAACTTCTCCTGATATGTTTGGCTATACCTGTTGAAATTGAAATACAATTTTATTCATAGATTTTATGAGTTTCATAGATTGATTTTAAATAGATTTAATGCCTCCGTTAAAAATTTTCAATCTGTTGGTGGCAGAGAGTTCATGGGACATAGATTTCAACAATAGTTGAGAAAAAATAGAATTCACTATAATTTTTCTATCCTCACACGCTTAAACAAAATAGACAAGCAAAAAGAAAACAACGTAGCATTGTTGAATTGAGCCTTGCCATGATGTTTCATGCTTTTTTGCCTACAAAGTTTTGGGTTGAAGCTTTTCTCACAGCCATTTGGTTAATCAATCGCTTATCCAACTCCACATTAAAAATGGCATCCTCATATGAGATGTTATTTGGAAAACGACCCAAGTATGAATGTCTTCGTGTTTTTGGGATAAGATATTTTTCATATTTGCGTGATTATGCCAAGAACAAACTTTCTCTGCGGTCTCTACCATGTGTGTTTTTGGACTATAACGATAACTATAAGGGATATCACTGCCTACATGTTGACACTAGTTGCATTTACATCATTCATCATGTTATTTTTTATGAAAGTTGCTTCCCTTTCCAAGGCACCTCACCTTATGATCATGATATTTCTCTTTGAGAGCAAGTCAAACAATGTTCTGTCGTTCATATGGATTACCAAAATCAAACCACCATCTTTGATTATCCAGAGCTTACTGCTGCACAATCGCCACCCATGGTGTCTTCACACCTCAATCCCATAGGCACCTTGACCTCCTTCGCTTCTCATCTCCCGAACTCTTCCCATGTTTCCTCTTCTTCTCCCGCCCTCCCTACTAATGCTCATCCCATGCTGACTCGTGCCAAATTCATTGTTGTCAAGCCCAATCCCGAATATTTTTTAGCCACGCTTGACCTTCTTCTTGAACCCCAAACCATCAAAGCGGCCCTCTCTCACCCCGGTTGGCGTCAGGCCATGCATGACAAAATGGCTGCTCTTTCTTATACAAAAACTTGGGAACTTGTTCCTCAAACTCCAGACATGAATATTGTTGGTTGTAAATGGTCTTTAAGACCAAACTTCATGTTGATGGTTCCTTAGATCGTCTCAAAGCTCGCTTGGTTGCCAAGGGTTTTACCCAATTTCCTGGAATCAATTTTCTTTCCTGTTCTCAAACCCATCACTATTCGCATCATCTTCTTTGTTTCCTTAACTTCCTCTTGGCCTATTCGTCAGCTTGACAACAAAAATGCCTTCCTTCACGGCTCTCTTGATGAACCTGTTTTCATGGACCAACCCCCGGGTTTTCGTGATCCTTTCAAACCCACCCATGTGTGTAAACTTTACCGTACTTTATATGAGCTCTACCAATCCTCTGGAATGTAGTTTGATCGCTTCAGCTCCTTTTTGTTGGGTATGGGTTTCTTTTGCATTTGGCTGATTCCTCTCTTTTTATATGCCACCATGCCTGTAAATGTATTTTCTTATTATTATATGTCGATGACATCATTATCACTGATAGCAATCATGCCTTTCTGATTGATGTTATTAAGCAGTTGAGCACAAAGTTTGCCACAACCAACCTTGGCAATCTTCACCATATTTTGGGAGTTCAGGTCCAATGGTTTGCTGCAGAACTTTTTCTTTATCGGACTCACTATACTTATGAGATTCTCAACAAGGCTTAAATGAAGAACTGCTGCCCCATTTCCACTCCTATAGTCGGCTGGCCATCACCGCCTGCTTCTTCACCCCACTCTGCCGGTGTTCGATATTATCAGAATTTAGTTGGGAGCCTCCAATATCTTACTTTCACTCGACCAAATGTTTCTTACCCTGTTAATTACGTTTGTCAGTATATGAACACTCCTACAGAGTTTCATTTTCAGCTTTTCAAGCATATTCTTTGGTACATCAAAGGCACCCTCCATTTTGGCATCTGCCTTCTTGCTCATAATTCTCTCGTTCTCTATGGGCTTTCGGATGCTGACTAGGCCGGTTGTCCAACCACCCATCATTCTACTTTTGGATATTGTTCCTATCTTGGCAATGATTGCATTTCTTGGAGCGCAAAGAAGCAACCAACAATCGCCCGCTCGAGCACTGAAGCTAAATATCTCTCTTTAGCCTTTGTCATTGTTGAGCTCACTTGAATCACGTTTATACTTCGTGATCTTGGCCTCTACATTACATAAGCTCCCATCATTTTTTGTGACAATCTCTTTGCCTTGCATATGACCATGAACCTTGTGTTTCACAATTGCTCTAAGCTTATCAAGATCAATTACCACTTTGTGCATTAGAAAGTCACCCATCCCCAACTCATTATTGCTTTCATTTTGTCTCATCTCCAGGTTGTTGATATATTCACCAAGCCATTGACCAAGGCTGCCTTACATTCTCTCCAACCTAAACTTGGTTTGTGGACCGCATCATCGCCTAGTTTGAAGGGGCGTATTATCGGATCCAGACCCATTTGCCGTGAACCAACGGATCACGATGGAGATAATATTCCTTATATTTATCATGAACATGATCACCATAAAGATACATCTGCCCACATTTATCGTGAACACCTAGAGACCGATCTGTCTCTCAAAGATGTCAATAACCGCATTTGGTCTCTCATAGATATCGATAGCTCAAGAGATAATTTTGGAAAAAGAGATTTTTCTAATAATGCGGAGGAAGTTAGAAAAGATAAGAAGCCTATCTTATCTCATAGGAAAGCTCATCAAGCTATAAATGCTATATATATATACATATATATATATATATATATATATATATATATATATATATATATATATATATATATATATATATATATATATGTGTGTGTGTGTGTGTAAAAATGTTGAAAATACTAAAGGAAGAATACTTTGCTTGCCTGATGACGTAGGCGCTATTGTTGAACCATGTATATCGTGTGACTCACTCTTTCTCTCTCCATTATCTTATCATTTTTACTATTAAACAAATTGGCTTCCAAATTTGTTTAAGTGTCACATCTTATATTTGTTTTTTCTCTTTTGAGGATTAATTCTTTTCTATAGTTTTTCTTTCATAAAACAGGGTTCCTCACACTATTTTATGTACACATCATAGAGTTTCACTCATCTCAAACAAAAATCAAAAGATTAGCATCACCAATATATAGGTTTGATTTCTGATTTTTGAATGCATAGTCCCACACTCTACACTTCTCTCAAACATAAATCAAAAGATTAGCATCGCCAATATTTCTCCATAATTAATAATGTACTTAAATTTTCTTTCTACTTTTAGCCAGACCTCGTCTGAATGGATTTTGCATCAACCTAATGAAAGAAACAAAAACCTAATTTCCCCATTGAAGAGGCTTTACTTTGCAGTTTGCACCATGAGTTCTACGAGAGAGAGAGAGAGAGTACTTTTCTTACCATGATCAAACGAAAACCCTAAACTTTAAATATCAGAGAGAGAGAGAGAAAGAGAGAGAGAGAGAGAGAGAAGAAATTCAACACTACCACTCATGAAGATCAACAAAATGTTGAACCCATGAACTGAACAAGAGCAAAGCCAAAACAAATAAAGAAAGCAAAAGAGAAAAAGAACATCAGACAGATAAAACGGGCTCACGCCAGAGCCGCTTGCCTAGATTGCGGCAAAAGAGAGGTAGCGTCAGCAGGAGGGAGCGGAAGATCACTAAGATGCATACACAAGATCGCATAAACAGCTACCACGATTTTATGCACCAGGTTTTGAATGTTAACCGAAATTTGATGAAAATGAGCATCGTTTTGTGCCATCCAAACAAACCACCAAGAAGTAAGCAACCACGTTCGCCAGATGAACCTCCACCTCGTGCTGCACCTAATACCAACCAGGCCCAAGATCAGATCTAGCGCAAAAGACTCTTCCTTAACAAACACTTCCGGATGCCTCCAGGTCCTGCTAAAGAGAGAGAGAGAGAGAGAGAGAGAGAGAGAGTAACGCCCCAACTTTTTATAGTAAAAATTTAGGAGTAAAATATTTTTTTTTTGAAATAGTGGAAGTGCAGAAACCACAAGTCGGGTGCATTATAGGGTAAAAGAGAGAAGTACTAAACATACCATTCATTAATTGAAACATTAATGTCATCAATTACATCCCATAACAGAAATGTAAATCTACTAATCAGAGTTCAAACATAAAATACTGAATAAATGAGATCTCTTGGCTTTATCCAAAACGACACCCCGATGCTCCAATTAGTTGCTACCTGAAAAACATTTAAAGCAGAAGGGTCAGACTCCTCTGTCTGCGTAAGAAGCATTATATTTATATGTGGTGCTCAGTGACCTGTGTACAAATATATGCAATAACTGCAGATATAACTAGCATGAAAGTTTATAACATTATAAGAAGATGATTATGCTTTCTAATTCATGATACAGTGCAAAAGATGACTGAACTAGAGGTATATTTATCCACATTAGTACAAACTGTAGATTCCACAAGTTTTACTAAAGTCAAATCAACAGTATATAATTCTTCAGAGATAAGTTTCCAGTCAACTTAAATTAGTTAATGCTTATCTTACTCTTACCCTGTGGGTACGCACATGCATAGACTTCGTAGCGGATCGAGACCATACGGGGGTCTATTATTTAATAGCCCGTATGACTAGCCGTACGGATATCCAAAGGGGACAGTCAGTGACCGAGAGAGAATTCCCCAGTGGCTAGAACAAAAATTATGATGCACCCCGTACTTCTGCAGAAGACTTGAATCTATCACCTAGGACATACTGGTAGTCCTGGTCCCCTAACTTCGTGGACTGGGGACCATGTGAGATGCCTAACTCTCACAAAAAAAAACTAGAATGTCCACGAAGCTTGTACCACCTACCCTCTCCAAGGTAGACCATGGGTCCAGTAACATACACCATCTTTCAGGTGTACCCAGAGCCTTGGGAAACCAGTAACATATACCGTTTTTAGGTATACCCAGTATCCCGAGAAACTAGTAACATATACCATCTTTTAGGTATACCCAAAATCCCATAATTATTATATATGTGCATAATTTTCATTCTTATTTTGTTTGGATCCAGTAACATACATCGTCTTTCAGATGTACCCAGAACCCTGGGAAACTAGTAACATATACCATCTTTCAGGTATACCCAGAATCCCATATTTAGGTTAGGTGTGCATATTTTTAATTTTATTTATTCTTATGTGCAAGTCCTTGCACCACAGGGGATTTTCAAAACCTCAACCCACACTCAGGTTGATCTTAGTATATGCACATTACCCATCGAATGCCTCAAAGGCACCAACCATAATTTCTCATAATTCTGGTTCAACTTTGTGTCGAGTACTTAAACATTCAACATTTTCAGTTTTGTTTATGAGCTCAAGTGTACGTTTCGTACCCCCACTGGTTATGCCACAACATGGTATTATCCAACTTTATCATGTGTGTTCCATGTATTGGACATAATCCTAAGGTCCATATGTGAATCACATATTTAGTTTACCATCTAAACTATTTCCTTCATAGATATTTCAATTGCATTTCACCTAAAAAGTCTTTAGAAAAACTTTTCTAAAAGAACCCTTCATGAAAATCATTTTAGAAAACTCTTTACTCAATTTTTCATGTTTATTAGTCGACCAATAGGCTCACCGGTCGACCAACCTTTTTGATTCAAATCTTCTAAGCAAAACGTTATTTTTTTTTATAAAATTAGTCGACCGAAAGTTTTATCAGTCGACCGAACAGAATGTCTGTTTTCTGAAAAAATTTAGCGGCAGTCGACTGAAGGGTTTATCAGTCGACTGATCATAAAATTAGTCGACCGAAAGTTTTATCAGTCGACCAGACAGAATGTCTGTTTTTTAGAGAAATTTAGCAGCAGTCGACTGAAGGGTTTATCAGTCGACTGATCATAAAATTAGTCGACCGAAAGTTTTATCAGTCGACCGGACAGAATGTCTGTTTTCTGGAAAAATTTAGCAGTAGTCGACTGAAGGGTTTATCAGTCGACTGATCATAAAATTAGTCGACCGAAAGTTTTATCAGTCGACCGGACAGAATGTCTGTTTTCTGGAGAAATTTAGCAGCAGTCGACTGAAGGGTTTATCAGTCGACTGATCATAAAATTAGTCGACCGAAAGTTTTATCAGTCGACTGATGATATTATCAGTCGACTAACTACTGTTCCAGTCAACTAATTTTGCCATTTTTCTGTAACTTTTTAAAAGGGCGCGTCTTCTTATTTTTTTTCTTTGTGAGCATTCAATACAAGGCTAATACTACCGATTCTACTATATAGAGTGGATCGATGCACGGACCAAGGCGTTTTCCGGCAACCCCTTATAGGTTCCATGCCATTCGCCTACCTAAGATTGTTTCGACCTTGGATCCGTTATGGCTAACACCCATACCAAAATATATATATTTTCCTACATATAATTGAACTATAGATTTTGATATGAGTACTACACATCACCAGGCATACACATAGGAACATAATGCCCTTACAAAGAACACCACAGTGCCCCAACATTGGCCAAGGGTGAGAACCATTGGCTGAACGACTACATATTGACCTATTGGCGAGTAGGTGTTTCAGCTCGTGCCACCTCGGTCTCGAGGCCCTAAACGCACCTACATATAGGTGGTGCTTGTCGCGTAAACTTCATGATATTGCAACATAGATGTGCAACAAGGCATCGACCACTTACATACAAATAGCAATGCTTCTTACCTCTTTGGAGTCTCACGACGGCAAGGCTGCAACTTCGTACCTTCGTCGGAGCAGCACACACTTCGACAATGGAGTCCACACGTCCAGCAAAGATGGTCCACACGACTAGCAATGGGGTCGACCCTCATGATGGGAGAGAAGGAAGAAGGTGAAACGTTGAGAGAGAGAGAGAGAGAGAGAGAGAGAGAGAGAGAGAGAGAGAGAGAGAGAGAGAGAGAGAGAGAGAGACGTCTAGTGTAACTCCTTACCAAAAATCTCTCATTTAACTCCTCTATTTAGGGGAAGTTACTAAATTTTCAAAGCATTAAATCTTCACTCTAATCTCACATTTTTGGTGGGTGATGTCTATTTCCAACAATGCCCCCTCCTCTCTTTGCCATGATTTCATCTAACTTCCTTCACTATTTGCTTTATGGGTACCCCTCTTCCATGTCACATGGGATTCTCCTCAATCCTTGGTAGAGTTAGATGAAAAAGCCAAAAATTTAGGCTTAACTTAATCCCACGTTTTTACCCTTTTCACCAAGGTAGAAATCATCACTTTCTTGTGAAAAAAAATAATTTGTGCACAGGGGGTTTTGAACTTGGGTTTTCAAACTAAGGGGTAACGAGCCCCACCAGTTGTGCTACATTGTTTTTCATTGCAAAGTTTGTGGATTAAATTGTATTTAACCATTTCAGTTTTGTTTCGGATTTTATGAAAAAGCAAGGTTTTTCACTTCTACGTGGGCACACCATGAGTTTTGAACTTGGATTATGGCTCCACACAACCATGTGTCCTACTACTACCCCACAACACCACTTGGTGTTTACTTTTGCAAAAATATTCTGTTTATGTCATATTGGGACGTTTTTCCTTATTGATGGATTTCTTTCATTTTCAAGTGGATTTTTCACTCGTTGGTTTTAAACTTGCACTCGCTTACTTTAAATGTGCTTCGGATCTCATGCTATCATCTCGAAACCATCGAGTTTCCTTACTTGGCCTCGTGAACCGGGTCAGATCATCGGATCTCGTCAAAGTACGGATCCAAGTACCCTTTCCAGTATTCGTTATTGGGTTCGCTCAACTGGCCCGCAAGCCTTAAAATCACATTGAATATCTCATAAACCATATTATCTCACGTAAACACACATTTTTATTTCATTGAAAATTCTTTAAAATTCATGGGTTTTACAGAGAGAGAGAGAGAGAGAGAGAGAGAGAGAGAGAGAGAGAGAGAGAGAGAGAGAGAGAGAGAGAGGGTTTTTACCATCGTTGCTTCTGCCTGCCTCTGGCCATCAACATAAAAAAAATGAAGAAATTATAAGCAATCAAAACCATAGGAATCACAGAGAAAAACTCCACGTCTGTTTGGGACCATTTGGGAAGGGGATTCTCCCGCCCGTAGATCTTTCTGTAGTTCTCGAGGAAGGTGAGCCTCTCACCCATTAGTCCTTCTTCTCCTCCAAGAACCTCCCCACCAGGACGATGACTCCCCTCCCTCACCCTTCTCTTTCTATATACATACAAGGAAAAAATAAAGATTCGCTGGGCCGTTTTAAAATACTAAGCGATAATAGTTGCAAAAAGATCATCGTTATGGAGAATGGCTATAATGACAAAACTTTTATCTCACTGTTACATATTAATAGCGGCAAAATTATATGCTCATTAAGTATTATCCTAAGTTTTTTAACAACAATAATTAAAAGGCATATAATGTCGCTATTGTAGAGAAAGGGTATAACAGTGAGATTTATATCTTGCCCTTATATGTCAATAGTGGCAATATTACATGCTGGTTAAGTATTATCATAAAAGTTTTTTAAAGACAATAACTAATGGCCATATAATGTAGCCGTTATAATCATACCTGTAATGAAGATATCTAAAGTTATCGTTATAGGTATGTTTATATCGGCGACATATGTAACGATCATATAACGTTACTGTTATAAACATACCTATAACAACGATATCTAAAAATGCTGTTATAAAAATATTTTTAACGGCGACATTTGTGTGGGGCTAAAGCATTCACAACGATATCTAAAGTTGCTGTTATTGCTCAGTCAATAGCGGCAGCTTTTTTTGTCACTGCTGTTGACCCTCATCCTTGTAGTGTCTATCATAGATGTCAGAGTTTGAAAATTTAAATTTTGATATAAAGTAAGATTTTATCAAAACAAGTAGAAATGAGATCCTATATAAGAATGACAAAAGGGTATGATGTTAAGGATGACTTTAGCTCCCCCTCCCTTGTGGATGCAATCACATGGCATTAAATTTGTGCATTAAGCAACCGATTGTCCTCCATCAAGTCGTGAGGACCACAACTTACAGGCCCTATCCTCCATCAAGTCGTGAGGGTGGTCAGGTGCTTAATGCACAAATATTTGTGCAATCATATTGCACCTGATCTTTTCAGGTTGCAAGCAGGCCCCCTTGACCAAAAGAATCCTGAGAAGTTTTTGTAGAAAACAGTATCATTCACGTCAACTAATGAGAGAGTTTGCATCCCTCTTCATAAGACACAGGGATACAACCAGATTCAAATTAGCACCTTCGGTACAGCCCGGATTGAGTGAGATATAGTCAAACACGCGTCTCATGCGGTCAAATCGTGTCCCTCGTTGAAAAGTGAGAGTGGAAAAGCATGAACGCCCTTTTCTACGTTTTTTTTTTTTTTAATTTTTTTCTTTGAAATATTTGCTGGGGTTTGGCAGACCCTACCAGATTCATTTAATTAGAAATTTTCAATACAGAGTTTTTTGGATCAGCATATTTGGTTTGTAGAAAATGTAAAGTTTTCTCAATTGAGATATAAATGGCTTGACATCAACTAAGCTGCATCCGTACGTAACCCAAATCATCACCAAATCGTATTTTGGGGCTTACCCAAAGTTACCAATAAGCTTCTTAGGCAGGTGGAAGGCACACTTTCCAAAACTCGTTTTGCAAATAAGATACGCTTTTCATACGCTACGTTCATACTTTCCTACAAGCTTTCTATATGCTTCTCTCACATTTTTTTTTTTTATGTTTTCCACGTGTTTCCTCCTCTTGCACTTTCACTCACATTTCATGTGCTTTCTTTACATTGGAAACCACTATTCTTAGATCTTAACGCAAACAAAAAAAAATCTTGAAATATAAGAATAGTTATTTTATTTTAGTTTTTATTTGCTTCCTGATTGATTCATATTAAGTTCTCATATTGCTTCCTTGTTTATTCTTTTTTTTTTTTTTAAATTGATTTCTCGCTTCTCGTTTCATATAAGTTTTAAAATGTCTCGTTTCTCACTTTTGCATATCATACCGTGTTTCTCACTTCTGCTTTCTAGTCTGACAACCTTGCGCCCACCCTCCATTTAGCCACCTTCCATTGGATTATATACAAGGAAAGCTCCTACAGACTGCCTCTTTAACAATTGAGTTCGGCCACTAACAATTGCAGTTGTACAACAATTGAGTTCGGCCATGGGACTCCAGCTTCGTACGCATCGCAGACTCTCCCAATAACAATTGAGTTCGGCCCAAGATTCATGCTCATCCACTTGTACAACAATTGCTCCAATGAGGTATAATCATCCCATCTTTGCACTCACTTATGGATTTATGGCTAAGCCTGAGCCTTGTGGGGGATCAAGTTCTTGTAGAATCAGATCTTGTGCCCTATAAAGTTTAGAAGTATCAGCATGGCACTAGCCCCCAGTCCTTACCTAGGGATGTGCGAGTAGAGCTGATAAACTCAGCTAGGGCTGCATTTTAAATTACTTGTTATAGATCAGTACAATTTTGCATATGGGTACTTTTTTATACAAAGAAAATTAATTGCATGTTGTTGGTAACTCAATTTAAACAAGAAAAGAAAATGATTACTTTGGCAACAACCTGACTATTAAACAAATCTAAACCCAGAAGGTGGTTGCCTAATACCCACTCAGTCAGGTGGATTTGAAATTGGATATGCCTAAAACTTGAGTAACACTCAATCCCTCGCTGCGGCCATCTGGTTCACCGGTACTACCAAAAACTCTCTAGCATCCATTACGGATGTAAGTAATATCTCTGACCACGAAACGAAAACCCCAGTCATGCTTCTGGTTTCCATTCCCAAACTCATATTGGAGGCGCAAGCCCCCTCGTGCCTTGCCATAAGAACTTGGAGTCCGTATCATGGTGAAGGTAAGATAACGTTGTGATTCTTGCTCAAAAAATGGACCCATGTGGGTAAGCGGGGGTTCTAATCCCTCTGCTACATAGGGCTTAAGAGATATCCGGTAGGAGTCAAACCTGAGATGAAGGGATGAACACCTTCTCCCCAGGCCTGCTGCCACTCGGGCGACACAACCCAACTATTATTGATGTATTCCTTTAAGTTATATTTCAGTGAGGAAGTATACAAATCAGGGCTGGTTGGTCCAGTTGCAGGCCACCATATATATGTTGGAGTAAAACAAAGACACACAGCAACAACACTACAAAAATATTAACTTAACAATGGAGAAATAAATACTAAAAACCTTTAACACAAGGTAAAAATACAAGGTGAGAAACTACACTCGTATAGGCCACAAAACCCACTATTTATAGATAAAAACTTATAACTCCTTCCTAATTAATAGGCACTACCCCCATTATTCTTATTACTAATGCATGACCCTAGTAACTCACAAAATTTATTCCTTACATTTTGAAACCACACACACAACGTGGAATCCAAACTGTTTCACACACCCACTAACTCATGACCTACGATTACCATTTGCAACCTCTCTTTTGCATCATACACTATCACTCCCCCTTGATGCAAAACTCGATACACCTAAAGTGGATCTGAATCTCACAAACTTTGAATAGCTAAGTGCTTTTGTAAATTCATCTGCAATTTGGTCATTTGTAGAGCAATATTTCATTGCTACAGCTCCATCGACAACAACTTGTCTGATAAAATGATGATGCAACTCAATATGCTTAGTTCGCTCATGGAACATGGGATTCTTTGTCATGGCAATGGTTGTTTGGTTGTCACAATAGAGTTTTGTTGCATTTGCCTGTTCTTGATGCAAGTCCGCCAAAATTCTTCTTATCCAAATAGCTTGACATACAATTGCATTCGCAGCAACATACTCTGCTTCTGAGGATGAAAGTCTCATTGTTGCTTGCTTTTTTGACATCCATGACATGGCTCTTAATCCAAGATTAAAGATGAATCCACTTATGCTTTTTCTGTCATCTACAAAACCAACCCATTCATTGTCAGAAAAGCCACTTAATTTAAAATCAGGAGTTGATTGGTACAAAATCCCATAATTCGTGGTTGCTCGAATATAACGAAGGATCGATTTTGCTGCTCCAAGATGATGTATCGTTGGACATTGCATAAACCTTCAGATTAGGCCAACTGGAAACACGATATCTGGACGCGTCTGAGTAAGATACATTAGCCTTTCAACTAAACTTCTATACATCCGTTCATCAGCCTTCATAGTACCATCATGTATCGATAATTTCTCATTAGTATTCATGGGAGTGGAACATGGCTTGCACGACACCATATTAAATTTCTCAAGTAAGTCTAAAACATACTTTTCTTGAGAAATAAAAATACCATCAACACCTTGTTGGACTTGAAGTCCAAAAAAATAATGTAACAACCCTAGATCTGACATTTCAAATTCTTGCATCATGCTCACATTAAATTCTTCAGAAAGTATACTCAATGAGCCTGTATAAATTATGTCATCTACATAAACACAGACTATAAAAAATTCAGTACCTGATCCTTTTACATACAAAGTGTGCTCACTCTCACTTCTGTGAAATCCTCTTTGCATTAGTCATGAGTCCAATCTCCCGTACCAGGCTCGTGGTGCCTGTTTAAGGCCATAAAGCACCTTTTTCAACATGTACACCTTCTCCTCATTTCCTTTAACAACAAATCCCTGAGGCTGGCAAACATAGACCTCTTCTTTCAAGAACCCATTCAAAAATGCAGATTTTATATCAAATTGAAAAAGTGACCATTTCATATGAGCTGCTAATACCAAAATAATTCTAACAGTTTCAAAATGTGCAACAAGAGAAAAAGTTTTTGAAAAATCTATTCCAAATTCTTGAGCATACCCCTTAACGACTAACCTTGTTTTATATTTTTGCACGCTCCCATCAGCAATATATTTAACCTTGTAAACCCATTTCACACCAATAGCATTTTGACCTGTGGGTAAATCTACAAGTTCCCAAGTATCATTTTTCTGAATGGCTACCATTTCTTCTTCCATGGATCTTACCCATTCTTGTTTTCCACTAGCATTCTCGTAGCACATAGGTTCTTCAACCAACAGGGTAAAAGTACAAGATTCATAAATTTCTTTTATGGATCTTACCTTATTAGGTGGTGAGTCTGTGTCCATAGTATCAATGTCGTCTTGAGACATACTTGTTGAGGCTTCCAACGTCTTATTAGATATAAGGGAAACAACCTCTATCTTTGACCTATCTGCATCTTGACTCTAATTCCAAGAGCTTAATTCATAAAAAATAACATCATGACGAATAATTAAACTCTTAGATGTTGGATTATATAATCAATACCCCTTTGTTGTGTCACTATAACCAACAAAAATGCATTTCTCACTTTTCTTATCCATCTTGCTATGATCACTATAATCGATCAAGGAATAAGCAACATAACAAAAAATTCTCAAATTACTTACATTTGGCTTTCGCTGCCACCATGCCTCATATGGAGTCATGTTACACACAACTTTTGTTGGAGATATATTGAGTAAGTATACTGTCGCGTTCACTGCTTTAGCCCAAAATTCGTTCGGGAGACGTTTTTCACTTAACATGCTCCTGGCCATTTCCACAACTGTATGATTTTTTTACTCAGCTACACGATTTGCTCTGGTGTTTTCCTTACTGTTAGCTGCCTGCGAATTCCATTTTTCTTACAAAAATCTTCAAACTCATTAGACAAAAATTCTCCCACTCTATCTGTACATAGACACTTTATGACATGCTCACTATCCTTTTCTGCAAAGGCTTTGAACTCCTAAAATTTTTTAAATGCTTCTGATTTTTTAGATAGAAAAAACACCCAACTTATGCAAGTAAAATCATCAGTAAGCAATAAAAAATATCTACTATTGTTTAAGGATGGAGTGTTCATGGGCCTACAAAGGTCTGCATGAACTAACTCAAGAGGCTTTCTGGCTCTCCACGCCTTTCGAATGAGAAATGACAAACAATGTTGCTTTTCATATACACACCCTTCACAAATTCCATCATTACACGTTATACTAGGCAACCCCAAAACCATGTTTTTGGTTCTTAGTATTTTCAGCCCATTATAGTGTAAATGTCCATACCGTAAGTGCCAAAGATGTGAAGACTCATCCGCTTTGCCAATCAAAGCAGCATCATTCACGTGTGTAAACTCAAGAGAAAACATTCTATTAGGTGTCATCATGACTCTTATGAGAGGTTCCGTGTCTATTTTCTTTTTTCTAATTTCACATACTCCATTATAAAAGTTAAGTGCATAACCATTCTTAATTAATTGTCCAACACTCAATAAATTGTATGATAAACTAGGTATATAATAAATATCATGAATCATCTTTTTATTACCTGATTTAACATTAACTTCAATAATTCCCTTGCCTTCACTTTGTACATGTTTGTTGTTTCCAAGCCGAGCATTCATTCTCATGGACTCATCAATATTGTAAAAGAGTCTTTTTTCACCTGTCATGTGGTTACTACAACCACTGTCTAGAAACCACATTTTATTAACCTTGGTTTCAAATTGAGCAAGGAAAAGATTACCGTGTTCTTGTTCTTTAGCAACATTGACCTGCTTTTTTATTTCTTCCAACACCTTGCTTCCACATGCCCGTACTTCTTACAATAATAGTATTGTTTGTCTTTATAACTCGGCCTTTGATTGCTTTCATTGTGCCGACCCATTTTAAATCTCCCACGACCACGATATCCTTCTCTACCTCTTCCTTTTCCTGCATATTTATTCTCTAAGGTACCTTCACCACTCACTTGCTTGTTGAAATTTTCTACCTTGGCCTGAAATGCATGTTCGATACTTTTCTCGGTTGACCTGTTCAACCTAGACTCATGTGCCAAAAGAGACCCCATTAATTCGTTAATCGAATAATTACTCATGTTCTTAGATTCCCCTATAGCTGTGACAACATGATCAAACTTTTGTGGCATACTTTGTAGGATTTTTTCTATTACCTTTTTATCATCAATTATTTCTCTGAATGTTCTCATTTGATTTACAGTAGTAGACATTCTAGAAAAAAAATCTTGCACGGACTCATTTTCTTTCATTAGCAGGGTCTCAAAATCTCTACGAAGTGTTTGAAGTTTTACAGTTGTTACCTTACTATCTCTATGATAAGCTTCCTTCAAAATAGTTCATGCTTCATTCGACTTAGTGGCTGCCGCAATTTGAGGAAAAATACTTTCAGTCACAACTTGTTGCAAAATGAGAATGTCTTTGGCATCCCTTTTGCGCACCTTCTTTACTTTATTTGCTATTTTTTCTGTTGTTTTTGAGCTTTGTGTATCTACAAAACCATTTTCTACTAGATCCGAAAGATCTTGAGAGATGAAAAATGTCTTCATCTCAATACTCCAAAAATCATAGTTTTTTCTATTAAAAATGGGTACCAAGGCATGTGAAAGATTTATAGAGTTCAGATTTGTACCGTTAGACATCATGAATTACATCACGAAATTGCAAACCAACTTGAAGATTCAGCTTCAGCAACGATCTTCACATTGCTCAAACACGCCCAGTTCAATCGAATCTGGGGCTCTGATACCAAACTTGTTGGAATAAAACAAAGACACACAACAACACTATAAAAATATTAACTTAACAATGGAGAAATAAATACTAAAAATCTTTAACACAAGGTGAGAAACTACACTCGTACATGCCACAAAACCCACTATTTATAGATAAAAACTTATAACTCCTTCCTAATTAATAGGCACTACCTTATTATTCCTATTACTAATGCATAACTCTAGTAACTCACAAAATTTATTCCTTATGTTTTGGAACCACACACACAACGTGAAATCCAAACTGTTTCACACACCCACTAACTCATGACCTATGGTTACACTACAAGAAAAATGCTAATTAGCGACATAAATATTTTCCTCGCTAAATTTGTCGCTACTTAGCGATGGATTAACGACAAAATTTTTCCGTCGCTAAAACGCTACAAAAAAATACTAATTAGCGACAAAATTAGCGAGAAAATTTTTCCGTCGCTAAATAGAGATGAATTAGCGACGAAAAAATTCCCTCGCTAATTCCGTCGCTAATTTTCGATTTAAACTGTCCCACTTGAGGCGCAAAATTTTCCCTCCCTCTATTTTTTCCTCCCCCCGTTCGATTTAAAGCGCCCTTCCTCTGTCGACGCGCAGTGCTCCCCCGAGCCGTGACAATGGCGCTGGTCCTCCGAGCCTCCTCCTCCTCCCGCTACCTCTCCCCCATGTCATCCTCCTCCTCCCGACGGTGCCTTTCACCGGTCTCCACCGCCCGTCCTGCCTCTCCCTCGCCTGAGGCCCTTCGAGCGTAACAATGGCGTCGGCCCCCGGACCGTCCTTCTCCTCCCGCTACCTCTCCCCCGCGCCCTCCTCCTCCTCTCGGCGGTGCCTCTCGCCAGTCTCCACCGCCTGTCTCGCCTCTCCCTCGCCGGATCCCGTCTCCACTACGACCCCGAAAAGCTCACAGTCGGCCGATTGACGTCGCTCCTCTACCCCCTTATGCGCGTTCACTCCTTCGCCGACAGTTTATTCCATGAAGCGGGCACCGAAGGTCCTCTGGCCGTCGACACGGAGCTTGTCGGTCTCTTTCCAGGGGGAGTCATTCTCCCTCGCCCGATCGACCGTCGTGAGAGGCCGCTTGCGGCTGCCCGCGTTTCTTCTCCCACCGTGACTGGCTTGCTGCGGAAGAGCGTCCCGATGTCAGAACGCGCCGGTTCTGTGTAAAAAAAATTGCTCTTTGCCGGAGAACGCGCCGGCAGAGAGCAATTATTATTTTTTTTTTTAAAAATTTAACGACGGATTAGCGACGAATATTATCCATCACTAATTTAAAATAGCGAGAAACTCGCAATGAATCATGTCCGTCGCTAATTCATCGCAAATTAGCGGCAAAAGTAACGACGGATAAGTTCTGTCACTACTTAGCGTCGAAAATCTATCGCTAAGCCGATGCTAATCCGTCGCTAAAATGTTTAGCGATGAATTTAGGTTGTCGCTAATCCACAGGTTTGTTGTAGTGTTACCATTTGTAACCTCTTTTTTGCATCATATACTATCAATATATTTTCTACAGACTATCGTGCACGCAATCTATGGAATCTCACCATTCAAGTAAATGTTTTAGACATGGTCGATTTTTAAAGAAAAATCTAGCATATTTAGACTTGGGAAAATTGATGTATTTATAGCGGTCGAGTTTGTTACCATATAAGTAACATGTAGGCAATCCAAAAGTTGGTTTCTAACAAAAAGATAAAAGAAAAGTATTGAATCTGAAAGATATTTGGATTTGATGGATAACTGTATTTGTTACATGTAAAAAACTAGGATCCATAAACATTTTTTTTGAAATGCAAACAGTAAATCTTGTGAGGTTGGATCCGGATCCAAGTCAAATTCGAAAAGAATCAGAAATACATGTGGTCATACTGAATTTGGGAAAAATAGAACACAAGTTATAAGTGAAATAAAAGATATAAATGGCTTCACATCCCATGGGCGTCATCCCTTACGCAAGGGAAAGCGTGGTGACTCCACGGTCAAGAGGTAAGCGTACGGAATTTTATGATAAGAGAACAGCGACCAAAAGTACGGCAGGCAGAGCCCGTGCAGCTAGGTCTCTCATTCTGTGGGCGGTTTCTCGGTGTAAATATAAAAAATGGCATCACTCCATATCGTGGGGCTACCATCCTTTAAAGTAACGAGTGCATGTGTGGCCTCTGTATACAGTCAAGGCTAGCAAGCTTAAAGAAGCCATGGAGGGCAGGAAGATTCACCACTTCGTCTTGGTGCATGGAGCTTGCCATGGAGGGTGGAGTTGGTTCAAGGTGGCCTCCTTGTTGAGAGAGACTGGCCATGAGGTGATCACGTTGGATCTGCGGGCGTCAGGCATCGATCCAGCAAAGCCAGACCAGGTGCTCAGCTTTGCCGAGTACAGCCAACCCCTAATGGACCTACTGGAGTCCATTTCTGACAATAAAAGGGTTGTGCTGGTCGGCCACAGTCTCGGTGGTCTCAGCATCGCCCTTGCTGCAGACAGGTTTCCGGCAAAGGTTGCTGCTGCCGTCTTTGTTGCTGCCTTCATGCCTAAACCCTCAATGCCACCTTCTCAACTTCTGCACAACGTGACTGACTCTCTCTCTCTCATCTTCTTTTACATGCCAGCATTCTTCTTTAGTATTGAAAATAAATAAATAAGGGAAAAAATGTTCTGTCTGTCATGATATTTTCTGTCCTTTGACATGCCAAACAGTATTTCTTTGTTCAAAAGGATCGGATTGAGTCGTGGGACGACTCGAGCTTCGTACGCGACAACGACGCATCGCAGACTCTCCCGATAACACTTGAATTCGGCCCAAGATTCCTGCTCATCCACTTGTACAACAATTGCTCCAATGAGGTATAATCATCCTAACTTTGCACTCACTTATGGCTTTGTGGCTAAGCCTGAGCCTTGTGGGGGATCAAGCTCTTGTAGAAGCATATCTAGTGCCTCTTAAAGTTTAGAAGTAGCCACATAGCACTAGCCCCGAGTGCGAGTAGAGCTGATGGACTCATTGCACAAATATTTGTGCATTAAGCACTTGATCGCCCTACATCTCGAGAACAGGCCTGTCAGTTGTGGTGCCCAAGGCCTGATGGAGGGCGATAAGATGCTTAATGCACAAATTTTGTGCCATTGCATGTTGTTGGTAACTCAATTTATACAAGAAAAACAAATTATTTAACTAGAAAATATGATTGCACAAATATTTGTGCATTAAGTACCTGATCACCCTCCATCTTGGTGACCGTGCCTGTCAGTTGTGGGGCCCAAGGCCTGATGGAGGGCAATCAGGTGCTTTCTGTGCCATGTGATTGCACTCGATCCAGACTCCAACTTGACTATAAAACAAATCTAAACTCAAAAAGTGGTTGCCTAATACTCAATCAGGTGGATTTGAAATTGGATATGCCTAATACTTGACCATGGGGGCTACACGACCCACTTTTAAGTTATATCTCTGTGAGCAAGTACTATATGATGTTATGACTATTGAGAAATCAGGGCTGGTTGGTCTGGTTGCATGCCAAACAAAACTACATCTCTCACCCAAACCATGTACTAATGGTGGTCATGCATGCAGTCTCATATCCGGTCAATCATATTCAGGTCCTCAACCTTGTATCTTACGAGTTCAGTTTCACTCACACCCTTATGTCATCCCCCGTCTTCATACCCCTCTTAAATCTTATGATGCAAGTTGTTTTGATCAAATCTAACCTTCCAGCTTATATATGGATTCAGCATAGTCTATTTTATAAGAATAGAAACTTGGATAGTATTTTTTGAATGAAAAAACATGATTTTTTTTTAAACGCTTAATTTTGTGTTTTCTCAACCGTTGATTTTTGAATCGCAAAAACTCCCACACACGAGTCTAATTTCAGCAATTTAAATATCAATCTTCACTAAATAAATGGCAGAGATCACATCAATGGAGTCAGCTATTTGATCAAAACAACTTGCATCAATGAAATCCGAAGGAAGGGTATAAAGATTGGGGATGAGTGTTATTACTTTGTTCCATGGGGTTGTGTCGGATATTCATGCAAAATTATATCTCAAACTCAGCCTGTATCTCACTCGGGTCAACCCAAATAATATTTGGGTTTGAAGTTTTCGTCCCATACGCAAGTATTTGGGTTTGGGTCTAGTCAGTAGCCAACACAAACCTCACCCATTGATAATCCCGGGCTGCCAGACCCGATGTCCATGATGAAAACTTCAGAGAAAACCTACTATTTGGGAATGTGTTGTAATTTCTAGGCATGTGCAGGTTCATTGGATTCATTAATGTATTGGGGCTTAATTTGTAGGACTACACTTTGGCAACAATACTGAAAAGAGCAGCACCATTTTACAGAGAAGATCTTTCCAAAGAGAATTTCGTATCCGAGGTGAAGTATGGGCGTACAAAGCGAGCATACGTGGTGTGCAAAGATGACCAAGTAATCAAAGAGAGTTTCCAACGTTGGATGATAGAGATGAACCCTGTGGATCAACTGGTGGAGATTGAAGGTGCTGATCACATGCCCATGTTCTCAAAGCCTCTTGACCTCTGCCATCACCTCCTCCATATCGCTGAAACCCCATAGCTACCTAAAGAAGATGAATCTCTACTAATAAAGCTTGTTGGTGTCAGTGTTACTCCAGTATAACCGTTTTTTTTTAAGCTAACGGAATTAAAGCTCTCTCCTTTTGCAACAGTTATTGAACAACACTACTTAACAAAAGGTTTCGAACTTGCAATCTCTCTCTCTCTCTCAAGAAGAGGGTTAAATGGAAAAGAGCATATGGCAAATTAAACCAAAAGGATACAAATTAAACCAAAAAGGATATGAAACAGGACAGCAAGGGTCAGGGTCGCAAGGGGGTGTGCTGAAGTGTGATCGTCCATTCTTTAAACAAAAAATATTGGGTGACCACTCACTTTGTGTATAGCCGTTTCATACCAACTATTACTTTCAAAAAGGGCATAAACTTGTCTTAGCCTTGCGTACTGCAATTTCATATGCACGTTATAGCAAAACCTCACCACTGAAGGAACAAGGGTCTCTAATCCAAAGACCAATCGATAATTGAATATCATAGCGAACAACATCACCCAAACTCATTTGTCGGTGCCTAGACATTCATTCGTTTAACTCAGAATCACCATACTCAGTTGAAATTACTTAAAGTAATCCTTGAGGTAATTTGCCCTAATCTATACATACCCTCATGCGTTCAAACACTAAGTGTGAAAAACTTTTGTAAGCCGAAAAGTCCTTAACCAAATCTTCAAAAGCAACATCCTCTGATCCGTTGGCATTGTTTAACCAAACAATGCTTCACGTTTGTATCGCTACAAAGCGATGTACTAATGACAATATATTGCTTATCGCGTGTTGTGTTATCACCACACATCATCGATCAAGCCAATGCATACTTTTTTTTACTTTGCTCTGCACATGCCTCAATCCGAAGGCTCAGTCTGAAACATGAGCAATAGACCTTTAAAAATGTATGCATCCGATATAGGCATGAAATTGACTTAATATATACCTGCTGAATGCCTGCAATGCAACTCTCTCTCTCCTTGTAAGTTTGAAAGATTGAAAGTCCTCTTGTGAAGGTCAGTTAGGCTTAGTTGTTCCTTCCTCTTTATGACAGACTACAATAGTAACAACTGAGGGCTCCACTTGTTTGGTAGGAACAGTGAGTAGACGTCACCTTGTATTGGGACGTTGCAAGTTCAAATCCCAAGGTATGTTTGTGTATCTAGTGGTGGTCTGCCTAACCACATCTTGCCTATTTAAAAAAGAAAAGAAAAAAAGGCTGCAATTGTGCAACTACTTTAAGGTATGGAGATTAGAGAAGCTCCGGTGAGAAGGGATAATGGGGATACAATAATATGCTGATTTTTTGAAACAGAGAGGAGTTCCAACTGTCTACTCCCTAAAACTTATATCTTTCCATGTCAAACCTAACTTTGTAAACATAAAAGGCAACAAATTAGAATTTACCAATTTGTCTTAGACTGTCCAAGCTTATACCCCATTTAAGCTTTGAATAAAGCTGACGCATTGACACCCTCTTCTTTATTAGCCAATGTACCTTTTAATCACACGCGTCCAATTATCTATATATATTTATTTTTTAAGGAAGGTCAGCTATATATTAAAGGATTGGCTCAGTCCGTATGCTTTACAAAACAGAATTAAAAGAAACGTCAACACCAAGTGCAACTGCCGCCCATCTAATTTTATATTTATTGCAAGTGGCAGCTGGGTCTCCAACCAAATTCAATACTTTCTTCCGCGATATATATATATATATATATATATATATATATATATATATATATATATATATATATATATATGCTTCAAATGATCGTGCACCCCATTTATCAAATCTCACCATTCAAGTAAATGTGTTTGTAGCTTTCGAAGGTAGGCCACCTAACGCACAGTGGTTGTGGGGTCCCACCTGGTTTTTTTTCTCTCTTCAGCATGAGTTTCTTGTCATAAAAAAATCTTGTATGTTTAAACTTGGAAAATTGATGTATTTATAGCCATCGATTTTGGTACCATATAAATAACATGCGTAAATGTCAGATTTTGGCAATCAAAAGTTGGTTTCTACCAAAAAGCATATGCAGATCACATTTATAGGGTATTGAATCTAAAGACAAAAAGGTATTGAATCTAAAAGATATTTTGATTTGACGGATAATTGTATTTGTCACATGTAAACAAATCTCCATATTATATGAACATTTTTCTCCATTCGACTGTGAATCTGATTATCCGATATCTGATTAGTTGAACCGTTTGCATCCCACTTACAGGAGTCTACTCAAAAGTCTCTAGAAAAGTTGTGTCCTAGAGTCAAGACACGTAGGCTAAGAAAAGAGGCAATGTAATAGAAGAAGAAGCACAACTTCATTTTAGTGTAAATAATTACAAGATAAGAGAAATTTACATGCAACAACAACAACAACTATTACAACTACGCCTTCATCCCAAAACAATTGGGGTCGGTGATATGAACCAAAAAAGAAAATCATTCTGGGTCTTCCGCATGAATCCTTCTCCTCCAATCATTTCTATCTAATGCTATGTCCCCGGTGAGGTTCAAAGCATTTATATCATTTCCTATCATTTTCATTCAAGTCTTCTTAGGCCTACCCCAACCTCTTTTAACTAATATATTTTCTCATTTCTCCATCCTTCTAACTGGAGCATCATTAGGCCTTCGCCGAATATGTCCAAACCACCGTAAACAATTCTCTCTCATCTTATTTTCAATGAGTGCAACACCTACCTTCTTATGTATCTTCTTGTTCCAAATCTTATCTTTTATTGTATTTTCACACATCCATCTAAGCATACACATCTCAGCTACACTCATTTTTTAAATATGATGTCTCTTGGCAACCCAACATTCTGTACCATATAGTAAAGCGGGCCTAATAGTTGTCTTATAAAACTTTCCCTTCAACCGCACTGGCATTCTATGATCGCACAACACTCCTTGCACTTTTCCATTTCATCCACCCAACCTTTTATCCTATGATTTACATTTCTATCAATTTCTCTATACTTTTGAATGATAGATCCCAAATATTTGAAACAATCATCCACCAATATTTTTTGCTCACCAAGTTTCTTTACACTCCCATCACTACTTTGTTGCTTATTAAACTGTTATTCCATATATTCTGTCTTACTCTTACTCAACTTAAAACCTCTTGCTTCCAATGTCTGTCTCCATAATTCTAACTTAGCATTAACCCCAACTCTACACTCATCAATCAAAACAATATCATCAGCAAACAACATACACCATGACACATTTTCTTGAATTGATCTCGTAAGCTCATCCATCACTATAACAAATAGGAAAGGGCTTAATGCAGATCCTTGATGTAACCCAACCGTTATAGGAAAATTGGTTGTCACCCCTCTACACGTGCAAACATTGGTTACTACTCCTTAGTACATATCTTTAATTATACTAATGTACTTGAGAGAAACACCTTTCTTCATCACTGTCCACCATAGAACACCCCTAGGTACTCTATCATATGCTTTCTCCAAATCAATAAAAACCATATTCAAATCTTTGTTCCTCTCTCTATATCTCTCAATAAGTTATCTAAGAAGACGTATAGCTTCCATAGTTGATCTTCTAGGCATAAAACCAAATTGATTTTCCAATATCATGACAACCTATACCTCAACCTATACTCAATCACCCTCTCCCAAAGTTTCATAGTATGACTCATGAGTTTTATAAGAAAAATTTACATGGTTCGACAAAATTGCTTACAACAACTAGAAGATTATTGAAAGGCTTTCTTAATATAATCAGATACAAAAGAGAATAAATAAAGTCATAAACTAAAACAACCACATCTGTCATTCGATCCATCAAGATAATCGTTGTGTGCAACACAAACCTTTCTCTTTGTCACCAACAAGAAGTTGTTATATTTTCTCTCACACTTCTCTCAAAATTTAAGAAAAGCTTCAAGTATCAGATATTCATCCAAGAAAGCAAAATCACCTTATTTCTACACTAAAAGAGAAATACTTCATCTCTTACACTACAAGAAAAATGCTAATTAGCGACAGAAATTTGTGATGAAAAAAATCCATCACAAATTAGCAATGGATTAGCGAGAGAAAGATATTTATCGCTAACATTTTGCTTATTTGCAAAATTCGCGACGAAAAATATTTTGTCGATAATCCATTGCTAATTAGCAATAGATTAGGGATAGAATTTATTCCATCTCAATATTCGTTGCAACTTAGCGACGGATCACCGACAAAACTTTTTTGTCGTTGCCCCGTCGCCAAGTAGTGATGACCTAACGACAAAATTTGTCCATCGCGAATCTGTCGCTAATTTCCCCATAAATTCCTAATTCAAACCCCTTTCTTTCTCTTTTCTGTTTCATCTCCGTCGCCCGAAGCGTTTCGTCTCTGCCGCCCGTCGCCCCTCGGCTCGCCACCCATTGCTCCATGGTCTGCCGTCCGTCGCACCCGACCCGCCACCCCTCGGCAGTCGCCCGTCTCCGCCGCTCGTCGCCCGACGCTCCCCCTTCGCCGACCTCCCCCCCCGCTTCCTGCTGACCTCCCCCTTCGCCGACGCCCGACGCTCAGGACGACTATTACCTTTCTTGCCAGGGAGGGGTCGCGCCTCCCTATCTCCCTGTCTTACGGGATGCGAGGTAGGGGCTCGACCCCCTCCCTATGATTTTTTTGCCAGGGAGGGTTCGAGCCCCCTCCTTGTCTTACCGGAGTCGCGGGAGGGACTCAACTCCCTCCCCTCCCTATGTTTTTTGCCAGGGAAGGGCCGACCCCCCTCTCTGTCTTATGGGAGTCGCAGGAGGGGCTCGGCCCCCTCCCCTTTTTTTTTTGCCTTTTTTTCGCCAGGGAGGGGCCGAGCCCCCTCCCTATCTTACGGGATGCCCAGGAGGGGCTCAGCCCCCTCCCCTTTTTTTTCCACCAGGGAGGGGCTGAGCCCCCTCCCTGTCTTATGGGATGCCCGGGAGGGGCTTGGCCCCCTCCCTTTTTTTTGTTTTCCGCCAGGGAGGGGCTGAGCCCTCTACTTGTTTATTTTTTTGCCAGGGAGGGGGTGAGCCCCCTCTCTGTCTCCCTGTCTTACGGGATAAGAGGGAGGGGCTTGGCCCCCTCCCCTATTTTTTTTTTTTTGCCCACTGTCTTATGGGATGAGAGGGAGGGGCCGAGCCCCCTCCCTATTTTTTTTCCCCTTGTCTTACGGGATGAGTGGGAGGGGCTGAGCCCCTCCCTTTTTTTTTCACCAGGGAGGGGTCAAGCCTCCTCCTTGTATTGTTTTGTATATATGTGCTTTGCAGGTACGTTGCTAAGCTAATTGCACGATGCTTAGTGCTAAGCATCGCATGTGGCTAAAAATACAATGCAAAAAGAAATAAGAAAAAAATGCAAAGGCAAAAGCAATTGAAATTGGGTAAATACTCGTGGTGAGTAAGTGATGCAAGCACATCACATGTTATTTAATTTATTGGATGCAACATTTTTCTGTTCATACACTCACTTAGTTGTGGATATCTAGGACTGCTTTGATGGAGTTTAGAGATCATGCTGAGCATGTTTTTAATATATGAGAATAGAAGTGTTCTTATTTTTGGAGTACGGATTCCATGCTAGGCATGGTAGTAGTTAGCAAGATATTGGAGTGTGTTTGCTGCAGGTACATGTTTGATATTATTTTGATATAAATGATTTGAATGTATTGCAATGTTTGATGTGTCTGTATTTATGCTTGCATGAAGTTATTTTTCATTTGATTATGTCTTCCATATGAAATTGTATTATGAATTTTTTATTCAAATGAATATATCATTTTATGTAATATGATTTCATATTTCTAAATATCCTCATGATGTGTATAAATATGATATGATGCTGTTACACACGAAAATCTATGCATTAATTTAAAAAAAAAATTACTCATAAACAATCACCAAACAAGAATTAATAGATAAATTAGATATTTATTTCATCATAGCATTATTAAGATTCTCTTTTAACTGGTATAATAATATCTGTAACATTATAGGATAAAATGACTGCAAACCATGAATGGATGTATCGTAGGATAGTTGATAATGAGGTGTCATATGAATATATGGATGGTGTTAACAGTTTTATTGAATTTGCAACGGCAAGTGTTAGTACAGTGGATCCCACCAGTCGGATCAGATGCCCCTGTATGATGTGTAAAAATAATCGATTTGTAGAACCTTATGCCGTTAGACATCACCTATACAGGAAGGGTTTTGTTAGTGGTTATCAGAATTAGATGCTTCATGGTGAAGAATTTTGGAATAATTTTGACACACGAGTGAATGTGGTGTATAATAATCCATATGTGGATTTGATATTTGATGTTGTAGGACCAGAAATGGGTTATGCTGTGGGACATAGTGATGCACCAACTGTGGTAGAAGAAGAAGCAACAAACGATGCAGTTAGTAGATTTTATGACTTACTTAGAGATGCTGATGAGCCACTGTAGAATGGTTGCGAGAGTAACACTATCTTGTCTGCAGTTTTTCAACTACTGGATTTGAAGTCAAAGTATAATTTGAGTCAATCATGTTTTGATCATTTATGCTTTATTGTGAAAAGTATATTGCCCAAAGATGAGAATGAAAGTACAATAGGATCGAGGCAACGAGCACTAGAGGGAGGGGTGAATAGTGCTTTTAAATAACATTTTTGGAATTGAAGAATTTTGAAATTCGTAAAGCAATCATACAAAGAACACAAGAATTTATCCTGGTTCGGTCTTCCAGACCTACATCCAATCCCCAAGCAAAACCCGCTTGAGATTTCCACTATCAACCTTGTGTAAACACAAGAGCATACCGAACAAATCCGGTCCCACTTTCAGTAACAACCCTACTAAAAGCAAACAACTCCTTTAAACCAAGGAGTCATTTCCTCTTACAGAAAAATATAAGTAACCAAACTTACAATCAACCTACAAGCCCTTCTTATGAACGCAAATGAAATGTAATTGGCTTTTGAGGTTGTTAAAATACTCAACTCACGAATTCACTATCTCTCAAAGGAATTTTAGTGGAAAACTGGAGTGAAAATATCAAGTGAGTGAGAAAACGAATACTTGAATGAATAGGAGTGAAAGGCAAAGAATTCGATCTTTGTAATTCAATGTAATTCAATTGGATTCGATGTTTTTGAGTGTGAAATGTACTCATATTTATAGTTGAAAGATTTCATATGTTGAGGGTATGAAAGGGTGTCAAAACAGTAACTTTTGAACGATCTTCATTTGAAAAATGAAAAGACATGCCTTTTAAAAGTTAAAAAAAATGGCAAAATTAGTCGACTGGAACAGTAGTTAGTCGACTGAAATCAAATATTAGCAGATCGTTGGTCGATTAATGTGTTTAACAAAGCCGTTTGAAAATCTAAAGTTTAAAACTTAGTCAACTAAAGAAAAAGTTAGTCGCTGATAATATCATCAATAGACTGAAAAATCTTTCAGTCAACTGCTGATAAATTTTTCTGAAAATAAACATTCTGTCCGATCGATTGATAAAACCTTCAGTCGACTGCTGTTAAATTTTTCTGAAAACAGACATTTTGTCCGGTCGATTGAGAGTCGATTAATCGACTAATTCAGAAATTTGATGTTTTTGCTTTAAAAATTTGGCGCAAAAAAGTTGGTCGACTGGTGAGTCTATTGGTCGACTAATAAACATGAAAAATTAAGTAAAGAGTTTTCTAAAATGATTTTCATTAAAGGTTCTTTTAGAAAAGTTTTTCTAAAGACTTTTTAAGTGAAATGCAATCGAAATATGCACTCTAAGTAAGGCTCTTACAAGAATCTATGACATTTAATGAATTTTGCATTTGCACACTAGTCTTCAAAGATTCTTCATCGAATTCTTCAATTCTTGTCATCTTTCTTCATTGCCTTAGCTGAAATACAGTTGATTCACTTGTTCATCATCAAAACCTTGTATTTGAAGTATCGTGTACGACTTCATTGTCGTAACAATCTCCTTCTTTTTTATGATGACAAACTAGTCAAATATGGAGCATTTAGATGCATAGATTGAGATTTTACTCCCCCTATCAATATGCTGCAAAACATAAGAAGTTAGCACAGTCAAAGCATATATATCACATAGTGATTGTTTTGCATTTCCATCATTACTTTCATGCATTTCTATTTCTTTTTTATGAATCAATTCGTTGCAAAATTTCATCATTGTCTTGACTAGTAGAGACTTTCTTTTGTTTTACTTGAGATGGGGGTGTCATAGGAGATGGTGATGGTTCAGGAGATCCAAAATTTAAAGGAGGTAGATATTTGATTTTCATTCGTTTAAAAACAGTTTGATCAAAGTATTCATTTTGTTCAATAGATTTTTCATTGGTTAGGGGTACTTTGAAATATCTGAAAATACGGGTAAGGAGTCATCCATACGGAAGAAAGAGTTTTTGTTTCCACAATGTAGTAAAATACACGTTGGCCCAATTTACAGAAATATTTCCAAATAAGATATAAAGAGTCGTAGAGAGATCTGTGGAATAGTAATCAAAATATCCAGTTTTAGGTAGAACATTGTGGGCAAGAATTTGTCCAGCAATGCAAGCGCGAGTTTGAAGATTGGTATTCTTGAAGGAAGGACAATGGGGTGTACCGAGAAGAAGAATTTGTTCAAAAATGCTTTTATCATTAAGTTCAATAGTATTGAAAAGAGTTTCTGAAGGTGGAATATCTAGGATTTGTCTAAGAAATTTAAAATCAAACTCAATTTCAATATCGCGAACAAGAGAGGAAAGAAATTCAATGTCATGATCAATTTGTAAATTAGTGTAAAACAAATGGATCAATAAAGGATAATGAAATGGATCCGAACTGTCATAAAAAAGATGTGAAATGCCTGTGAATAATTCTCTGATATTATTGTGAGAAAATAGGTGAAACAGAACATTTTGACCTGGTAAAATAGGGAGTGCAAAAATCGATCCAAAAGTATCATATAGAAGGGAATTTCTGAGTAGTCTAAGAGAAAATCCATGACGTGCTTGTGGTGTAGATAAAGGGGAACCTTGTGCGGAGGCTGTTTTCTGGCTAGGCATCATTGTCAAGAGACAAAACGAAATGGATGAACTTGTCAAAGAGAATCAGTGTCGCAGGAAATGGTTGGTCAACGAGGTCTTTGAGAGGAATAGGCGGACACACTGTTGATGTCAGCTTTCCAATGCTTTAAGAATGATATCCGGTGAAAGGAAGATGTCGTCTGACGTCGTGGAGGATAACCAATGCTGCAGAATCACTCTGTCATGGCAAGAAGGTTTCTGTGAGGAGGAGTGCGACCGACAAGATATTGAAATTTCCTAGGGTTTGTGGAAGACAATAGCTATCTGCCGAATAAATCTGGAGGGGCCTTCGTGAGATGCGGACGATGCTCCGTTGATCGTCGGGGAGGATATGATGGACAATAGACCATCCAAGATCACGACTCTGTTAGTGGCCAAATCAATTGGTGAGAGCAGTCCACCGGAAGGGGAATATCAATCTTCCAAGGGTTTTAAGAAAGAGGGAAGTGGTGGTAGAGGGTGCGATTGCTTCAGAGGAGAGGAAAACACACGGGCGTAAAATAACGATTGCCCTTCTTAAACAAAACCAAGGGGTATTGGGTCCCTTCAGTTAAAATTTAAAAAATAACCATCAGTTGACTAGAATTTCATCGGTCGACTAAAAAGTGCAATTTTGAGATTTTTTAAAAAACAAAGCATTTTTTTTAAAAATTTATAAATCTAAAAATGATCAAATGCTTAATTCTCTCCTAATTCTTATAAAATCTTCATTTTTAAGTGGTTTAGTGAAGATATCGACATGTTTTATGTAAGAGTGGTCAAATAAGAACACTGTTTAAAACATAACATGCTGTATTTACTGCTTCATCCCAAAAGTATTTTGGTAAATTTTTATCTTGAAGCATGGTTCTAGCACATTCTGGCAAAGTTCTATTCTTTCTTTCAGCAACTCTATTTTGTGGAGTCACTCTAGGAAAAGCAAAGTTGTGAGATATACCATGTAAAACACAAAACTTTAAAAAAGATTCATTTTCAAATTCATCACCATGATCACTACGAATGATAATAATAGATATAGATTTTTTATTTGTAATTCTTCTATAAAGTTTAAAAAATTCAGAAAAAGCATCATTTTTACTTTTTAGAAAAATCACCCAAGTAAATCAAATGAAAATCATATACATTATTCCTTCTTTTACCTTTAAAAACGATCTTTTTAGAATGAAAATCAGAAATTAAGCATAAATCATGTTCAAAAGAAACGAGAAAACCTTTATCACATAATTGACTAATGGATAATAAATTATGCATTAAACCATTTACTAAAAGAATATTTTCTATCAAGAGAAATTTTGGATTACCAATGTTACCAATACTGATTACTTTTCTCTTGTTATTGTCAACAAAGGTGACGGTTCCTCCATCCTTACTTTGAAGGGTGAAAAATAACTCTGGCCATCTAGTCATATGTTTGGAAAAACCGTTGTCCAAGATCCTTTTGCTCCTTATTTTGTATACCTACAACAAAATTGGAAGACAAAGCATTTGACCCCTTTCTATTTTCGGGTCTATGAACTTTAGCTTTAAAAACCCATATCCATTTGGATTTTGGTTTTCTTTGATAATAAATATTCTTTTTATAAAAAGATTTAGCATTTCTAAAATAATCATGTCTAGGCTTATAAGCTTTATAAGTACCATGATTAGATGCATTTCTATTATGACTAGAAAATTGAGTTCTTTGAATCAGTGATTGGGAATTTTGTCTTTGATTCTTCACCACATAGTTTGGTCTATTTTGAATATCAAAGAAGCTATATCCCAATCTGGTTTTGTTAACCGAGCATCTTTGAGAACCAAGAAGTCTTTCTAGATTATCTTGGCCATTAGTAAACTTAGTCACTATAGAAAGAAGATCATTTAATTTTTCTTTTAGACTTGATATTTCTTTTTGTAAGATATTGGTTCTAATTCCAATTTCTTTTATCTTAGATGCTTGACAAGAGTTTTTCTTCTTGAGATCTTCTATCTCTTGAAATAACACTTTGTTTTGAGAGTCAAGAGTTGAATTTTCAGTTTTTAACTCTTTGTTTTTAGAACTTAAACTCTTAAATTTAGCATATAAATCATTAAATGCTTCTAATAAATCATCATACTCAAATTGACTTATCGAGTCTTCTTGTGCTACAAAGCACATATTGGTAACTTCTTCATTTGATTCTTCATCGGAAGAGGAGTCACTATCATCCCAACTTGCTTGAAATGTCTTTTTCTTCTTGAATTGGTCCTTGGGCTTGATTTTGAGAAGAATACAATCTTTTTTGATGTGTTCTGCCTTTTTGCAATTAAAGCACTTGACTTCATTAGGATTGAAAGAATCAGTTTTCTTTACCTTCCTTTGAAATCTTTTCTTTTTGATGAATCTTTTGAATTGCCTTGTGATGAGGGCAATATATTCATCTTCTTCTGAATCTTCATAGTCAGAAATGGCCTCGAAAGCAAAAGATTTCTTCTTGGGTTCTTCTTCTTGTCTATCATGAAGTTGGACTTCATATGCCATTATGTTACCAACCAAATCTTTAAGAGAAAGAGTATTTAAATCATTTGCTTTCTCTATTGCTGTGGTTTTTCTCTCCCATTCAGGAGTTAAACACCTTAGGATTTTTCTAACTAAATCCACTTGCAAATATTATTTTCCATGGGATTTTAGAGTGTTAGTAATATCGGTCATTCTCGTTACCATGTCCGATATAGACTCTTTTTGCTTCATTTTAAACAATTCAAATTTATGAACTAAAGAAGCAATCTTAGATTCCTTTACCTTTGACGTACCTTCATGAGTAACGAGAAGAGTATGCCAAATTTCATTTGTTGTGGAACATTGAGAGATGCGATTGAAATCTACCTTGTCAACGACACAATAAAACACATTCATAGCTTTGGCATTAAGTGAATCAGTCTTCTTTTCTTCATCGGTCCATAGGCTGAAATCAGTTGATGGTGCTTGGTACTTTTCTAAAACAACTCTCCAAATTTCGAGATCCATGGAATGTAGGAATATTGTTATTTTTACTTTCCAATATACATAGTTTATTCCATCAAAGAGAGGAGGACGAACTGATGAGCATCCTTCTTTGTGCTGAGAAGATGTTGCCATGCTAGATGATGGTAAGATTAAAATATAGCTAACCTGCTTTGATACGAAATGAAAGTATAGTAGGATCGAGGCAACGAATACTTGAATGACATCTTTAGAATTGAAGGATTTCAAAATTCGCAAAGCAATCACATAAAGAACACAAGAATTTATCCTTGTTCGGTCTTTCAGACCTACATCCAGTCCCCAAGCAAAACCCTCTTAAGATTTTCACTATCAACCTTGTGTAAACACAAGAGCATACAAACCAAATCCGGTCCCACTTTCAGTAACAACCCTACTGAAAGCAAACAACTCTTTTAAACCAAGGAGTCATTTCCTTTTACAGAAAAATATAAGTAACCAAACTTACAATCAACCTACGAGCCCTTCTTATGAATGCAAATAGAATGCAATTGGCTTTTGAGGTTATTGAAATACTCAACTCACGAATTTACTATCTCTCAAAGGAATTTGAGTGAAAAACTAGAGTGAAAATATCAAGTGAGTGAGAAAACGAATACTTGAATGAATAGGAGTGAAAAGCAAAGAATTTGATCTTTGTAATTCAATTGGATTTGATGTTTTTGAGTGTGAAATGTACTCATATTTATAGTTGAAAGATTCCATATGTTGAGGGTATGAAAGAGTGTCAAAACAGTCTCTTTTGAATAGTCAATTTGTTTGAAAAATGAAAAGACACACCTTTTAAAAGTTACAAAAAAATGGCAAAATTATTCGACTGAAACAATAGTTAATCGACTGAAATCAAATATTAGCAGATCGTTGGTCGACTAATGTGTTCAACAGAGCCGTTTGAAAATCTGAAGTTTAAAACTTAGTCGACTAAAGAAAAAGTTAGTCGACTGATAATATCATCAGTAGACTGAAAAATCTTTCAGTCAACTACTGCTAAATTTTTCTGAAAATAGACATTTTGTCCGATCGACTGAGAGTCGATTAGTCGACTAATTCAGAAATTTGATGTTTTTGCTTTAAAAATTTGGCGAAAAAAGTTGGTCGACTGGTGAGTCTGTTGGTCAACTAATAAACATGAAAAATTAAGTAAAGAGTTTTCTAAAATAATTTTCATCAAGGGTTCTTTTAAACAAGTTTTTCTAAAGACTTTTTAGGTGAAATGCAATGAAAATATGCACTCTAAGTAAGGCTCTTACAAGAATCTAAGATATTTAATGAATTTTACATTTGCACACTAGTCTTCAAAGATTCTTCATCGAATTCTTCAATTCTTGTCATCTTTCTTCATTGTCTTAGCTGAAATACAGTTGATTCACCTGTTCATCATCAAAACCTTTTACTTGAAGTATCATGTATGACTTCATTGTCGTAACAGAGAAATTGCCACAAAATCTCTACCGTGCGAAGGTTATGGTCAATGCTCTAGGTATGGGGTATCAAAAGATAGATGCTTGTCTAAATTACTGTATGTTGTATTTCAAAGATAAAAAAAATAGCAGATCATATCCATCATGTGAACATCCTCAGTTCAAGTCAAAGACAAGGGAAAATTGTAGCACAAGGTCAAAAGAAGTGTCATATAAGTCACTCTACTACTTCATTCTCACCCCTAGATTGCAACGACTGTATATGTCTTCGAGGACAGCTAAACAAATGATATGACATGAAAATATAGTTCGACATGATGAAGACAAGATCACACATTCTGTTGACGCGAAAACTTGGTGGCACTTTGATCGTACTCATTAGAACTTCGCAATGGAAGTGAGAAATGTTAGGCTAGGGTTATGTACAGATGGATTTAATCTATTTAGGGGTATATCAACCTCATACTTGTATTGGCCGGTATTTGTCACCCCATACAACCTTCCTCCAAGTTTGTTTATGAAGCATCAAAATCTTTTCTTGTCTCTATTGATCTTTGGTTCGACTTCTCTAGGCCAAAATCTTGATGTATATTTAAGGTCATTGATTGATAAACTGAAAATACTGTGGGATGACGGTGTTCTCACATACGATGCCCATAAAAAATAAAACTTCAATATGAAGGTTGTTGTTCTATGGACAATTAGTGACTTCCTTGCATATGATATGTTATCTGGTTGAAGTACACATGGTAGGTTGGCATATCCATACTGCGTGGAGGATACAAAATCTTTTAGATTGACGCATGGAAGGAAGTCGTGCTAGTTTGATTCTCACCGTCGATTTCTACTCAGCAACCATCTGTTCCGATGACAAAGGAATGTATTTCGAGCAGGCACACCTGAAATAGAAGGTCCACCCATAAGGTTGTCTGAAATAGAGATTTTAAGAAAATTGTGATACTTTCTATGTGGACTGACAGATGCTCGTAGGCCGATGCCCTTCCTTGGATTTGGGAAGGATTACAATTGGATAAAGAAATCTATATTTTGCAAACTACTGTATTGGTCAACCTTATTGATACAACATAATTTGGATGTGATGCATGTGGAGACAAATGTGTTCAATACAGTAATGAATGTGAAAGAAAAAACAAAGGATAATCCGAAGGCCCATATGGATTTAAAAGTAAAATATAAAAGACTAGAATTGGAACTGAAAGAGTACAATGGCAAAGTACTGAAACCAAAGGCAAGATACGTGCTTGGGTCAAATCAAGTAAAACAGGTATGTCAATGGTTAAGACAATTGAGATTTTCAAATGGATACATCTCTAACATTGCTTGAGCTGTGAAGATAGATGAGGGACAATTATATAGGTTGAAGAGCCATGATTATTATGTCATTATGCAATGATTGATACCCCTAGCATTCCATGATATGTTGGACAAACCTATATGAGGGGTATTGTCCGAGTTGAGTAGATTTTTTAGAACAATGTGCGCATCAGAAGTTATAGTATCTGAAGTAAAGAATCTCAAGGATTCTATCATCACTACTATTTGTCAGCTAGAGAAGCTTTTTTTACCAGTATTTTTTGATGTTATGGAACATGCGATCATACATTTTTCATATGAACTAAGGGTTGGTGGTCCTGTGCAATATCAGTGGATGTACTCATTTGAAAGGTATATGTTTTTTTATATTTTTCTTTTCAATCATATTAAGAAATTTATTGTAATCCAAGATGTATATTGTTGATAGATGCATGTTTGACCTAAAAAAAAGGTTCGGAATAAAGTAAGAGTAGAGGGCTCTATTTGTGAGGCATACACTTTAGAAGAGATTTCAATTTTCTCATCTATGTACTTTGAACCTCATATTCCAACACGTTACACATGCTCACCTCGTAATGATGATGAAGAACAATCTACTATAACTGACAAATTGTCGATATTTCAACCACTTGGGCATGTATTTGGCAGTTGCTGGTCAAGACTCTTAGAAGATCGAGAGCAAGACGCATAAAAAATCTATATCCTTTTTAATTGCTCAGCAATCGACCCATACATTGAGTAAGTATACTTAATATGTAACACTAAGTTCTATACGTGCATACATAGTTCGGTAATATAAGTATTTGTTAAGTGCAGACGATTTGATCTGGAGTTGCGAAGAAAACTTCCATATCTTACTGATGCAGAAGTACAAAAAGAACGTGAAAATAAGTTTGTGGCATGGTTGAAAGAGTTGGTAAGGACAATGGTATACATTCTTTCCATGTAAAGAATAATAAGATACTTAATTGGTCGTGATCACAGTCAATGTTTATGCTTGTAGGTCCGCCTTGGTGATGTTAAAGATCAAGGAATATGTGATTTACAAAGTCCGACTAAAGTTGTGCAATGTTACAACGGGTACATCATAAATGGTTATTGATTCCATACAAAAAATTATAGTGTCAACAAGTCAACTATGAATAGTGGCGCATGCGTTAAGGGTAGCAGCTATGGTGAAAATGAACATGCAAAGTTGTGTAATGTTACAACGAGTACATCATAAATAGTTATCGATTCCATACAAAAAACTATAATGTCAACAAGTCAACCATGAATAGTGGCGTATGCGTTAAGGGTAGCAGCTACGGTGAAAATGAACATGACTACTACGGTGTTATAGAAGAAATAATGGAGTCGACTTACTTAGGCACAAATAATAGTGTAACTTTATTCAAGTATCATTGGTTTGATCCCACAACAACAAGAGTCAACAAAGCCTCAGGCATTATGGAGGTGAATCATAAATCACGGTTTGAAACATATGAACCATTCATATTAGCCTCGCAAGCTCAATAAGTTTACTATACTTCATATCCGAGTACAAGAAAGTCAGATAGAAATGAATGATGGATAGTTTATAAGGTGAAGTCTAAATTATACCCCGCGTATGATCAGTTATAGGAAGACAAGATTACTGAAAAGGATGATTACTATCAATCAGATGGATATGTATGACTTCTCTTATGGTCACAATGTCGCACATGGTATGCATGTCATATCTTCATTGTCTGATGACACATGCATGAAAGAATGTGATCCAAATGATATACCAAGTAGATGCGGGCTCAATGAAGAAGAAGAAACAAATGACGAAGATGAGGAGGTGGAAGAAGAATAATATGAAAGTCAAACTAGTGATGAGGAAGCATTCTCGAGCTAGTGAAATACATCCTGTAATACATACCACTATTTGATGTGAATGTCTTGCATGAAGTTTTTTTTTCAATTTGAATATGTATCCATGCAGATATAGAGTTATGTAACTGATCCAATTGTATTGGAAGTTAAGGATAAGTTATCCATGATTAGCAAGTGATGTCATATCTTATGTTTTAATGTATTGCAATATTTGATGTGAATGATTTGAATGTATTGAAATGTATTGCAATGATTTAAAGGTATTGCAATGTTTGAATGTATTGCATGGCATTTTTTATTTGTTAGAATATGGTTTGTTGAGGTCACAGTCGTCGAGCACCCAGTGGTAGCCAGTCTGAGCCTTCATCTTCACGGGCTGCTTCGATAGGTATATCATTTAAATAATTGTATACTTGATTAGTTTAAATGTGCATTATGTGAATTTCTAACTCATTGTTCTGTAAGTGTTGTTTCGCCTACACATGACCCACCTACGCCGAATGCAGGGTCTTCTCAGTATGACACATGACGAGTAATTCAAATAGTGTATATCGATAGTCAACTGTAAGTATTTCATTCACTTGTCCAATACTTAACTTATAAAAAATGTATATCGACAGTCGATTGTTAATGTGTATCAATTCATGTGTAGTGCGAAGTTTGAGCAGCAAAAATTAATACGAGAAATTGCGAAGTCATTACTGCATCATCTTCCAGGATCGGTAGCGCAATGAAAAGAGTACCCGAGAGAGGTGTTGGACAGATTAATGTCCTCATTCATGGTATGCAATCGTTTATCATAATAAGAAGTGTCATATTTATGTGTGCTAACTTTATGAAAGTATTTGTAGGCTTCTCATCGCTTCGCAGCTGCAAACGAGGAGAAAGACGCGAGGGTAGTGTGGCAGAAGGTGGCTGTCAATCGATTTGCCGACATGCTGCACAATATGAAGACTGCAGCAAAAAAAATAGCTGGTGGGATAGATGATCCACTACAGTGGAAGGGTCATGGGCCTTCTACTGTCAGGAGAGATTATTGGGAGGGCATGTGCGATAAGTGGACGAGCAATGAATTTTGAAACCGCGCAGCAAAGGCTGCACAAAACTGAACAAGGATGCCCGATGCCCATCTACACACATGTGGATCTAAGACTTTTGGGAGCCACCAGAAGAAAATGGTAACTCATCAATATATATATTATCAAATTTGTATATATTATCAAATTTGTAAGTATTTCTGCATACTTATTAATCATTTTTTTTTATCATTTAACATTGCAGGAAGCAAAAAAAATGAGACATTCTGCCTTACAAGGATATGTTTGTTGAAACACAACCGTAAGAGCACGAAAGATTTTATATCAGAGAAGGTGAGAGCGACATTGGTATGTATTTATTGTATTAATAAACATTATAATATACAAGTTACTATGAATTACGTTATCATAAACATTGTAATTCTTAATTATTAATTTATATTCTAATTATTATTTTATAGGAGTCATATGAGCAACAAATAGTACAACGATATGGCGATGACTCTACTCAGCATCCACCTTTTGATCTTGCAGCATGGGTGACTGCTACCGGTGAACACAAAAAGGGTCGTGTGTTCGGGTTTGGGAGTAACATGAATACCACAACAATCGTTACCTCCTACAACCATGGCTCTCAGAGTTCTTCCGCCAGCATCAACTTTCAACGTCCGATTGACCCTGCTATGTCTTGGGATGGTGTCTGTCAGCGTCTTGAGGATAAAATGCAGTATTTTTTAAATGAAGTCATTCCCAACATTGTCCGTAATAAGTTGTGCAACTTTTTTCAAGACAGGGGAACTTCATCTGCATTCAACATGAGTTCCAATGCCCGTCAGGTATAAAGATTCATCATGTCATTAGTTTCATGTCGTTAGATTTCAAGCTAGTATATGCATGATTGAATACATATATGCATGATTGTCTCACTATGAATCTTTTTAATGCCTTATAACATATATATGCATGATTGAATCACTATAAATTTTTTGACTGCCTTAGAGCATGATACGCATGATTGATTCACATATAAAGCTTTTTGACTGCCTTAGAAAACATATGAGCACGATTGAATCACTATATATTTTTTTGACTTTTTTAGAACATGATATGCATGATTGAATCATATATAAAGTTTTTTTACTGTCTTAGAACACATATGAGCCTGATTGAATCACTATGACAGTTTTTTGACTGCCTTATAACATATATGTGCATGATATTAGCATATATGAAAGTTGTTTGACTGCCTTATAACACATATATGCATGATTGAATCAATATGAAAGTTGTTTGACAACCTTAGAACACATATATGCATGATTGAATCAATATGCAAGTTTTTTGAATACCTTTGAACATATATATGCATGATTGAATCACTATGAAAGTTTTTTTACAACCTTACAACACATACAAGCATGCTTTCATCATTATGAAATTGTTTTACTGCCTTAGAACACACATATGCATGATTGAATTACTATAATTTTTTCCTTAGAACACATTTATCCATGATTGAATCAATATGCAAGTTTTTTGATTGATTTAGAACACATATGAGCATTATTGAATCACTATGAAAGTTTTTTGACAGTATTAGAACAAAAATAAACATGATTTCATCACCATGGAAGTTTTTTTACTATCTTGTAACACATATATGCATGATTGTGATACATAACACATTTATTTGACAACATTATAAACCACATATGCATGTGTGATTCACTGTGACATTCTTTGACAACCTTAGAACACATCTGCTTCTTGTAGTGTTAAGCCAAGAAGTACCTCTCAACCTTTTTCGTTTATAACTCTCAAAGGTAGAGTCCTTATTCATAGAAAAAAACTCATATGATTCTTATTTCTCATATCATATGAGGCTCAAAAGAGACTTTTTTATATGGCAAGGTGAGTCCTAACCCAATATAGACAGATTCAAGCAATAATAACATGATGGTGGTGTTGGTTCAAAGTAGCCTCATTGCTGAGAGAGTTTGCTATGAGGTGAGCACGTTGGATTTACGAACATCCAAGATCAATCCGGCATCGCCGAACTAGGTGCTCAGTTTTGCCAACTACCGCAAGCCCCTAATAGACTTGTTGGAGTCCATTTCAGCAAATAAACTGGTTGTGCTAGTCGGCCATAGCTTTAATGGCATCAGCATAGACCTTGCCATGGAGAAATTTCCAGCAAAGGTCTCCATTGTAGTCATCGTTGTTGTTTTCATGCCCAGTCCTTCTATGCTACCTTCCCAACTTCTGCACAACGCGACTCTCTTTATCATTAATTGTGAGATACCAAAATCTCCCAATGTATTTTGTGTTTTTGGGACAGGACAAACAATATTTCTTTATTTAAAAGGATATCAGATTGAGTCATGGGGGGACTCCAGCTTCGTATTGGATTTGTGGCTAAGTCTAAGTCTGATCTCATCAGGCTCCTCTAGAACTGCATCTAGTGTCCTTTAAAAGGTTCCACTCGTTGCCCTAACCATGAGTCTCTTATAAAGTCAAGAGGCTAGAACTCCAATGAATTTCTATAGTCTAGGTCAAAGTTGCCAGAAAGGGAAACCAAAATGGGGAACAAGGTTTTTAAGGTGCATATGAAACAAAAAATGGAAAAACTAATCCGAAAATGAACCGGGAAATGACTGGGATACGCATGGGAAATGTTTAAGAAAAAGAAAAGCTTTAATAATCATCTTTTAGTAGAGGAGTACATAAATGAGTGAAATGAAAACCTTTTTTTATATTTATCGAGTTGAAACCCCAGTTTAGGTGGCAAGCCGAGGAGAGCATGAGTTTTTTTATCCCCAGTTGAAACTCATTTATGGCCTACCCCCAAGCAGTTAAAAGCCCTTGGCCGCCCCCTCACCCACCAAAGAGCCTGAGTTATTTATCCTATTCATTTTGTTTATCACGAGTCATGAAAATGCTACTGCCGGAGTACCTACTTCCACGTACTATAAATCATGGTTGTAGGTTGTATCTTCTCAATTAAACCTTATGGATGTACTCAACATTGTTTATTTTATAGAAATCTTTCTTTGGATCACATTTTTTGGACATAAATTTTATAGAAAATTTTCACATTAAAATCTTATCACATATTTTTCAAATGAGATTAGCATCTGAGCATTGTGAAAATTGGGTGTTTAACGATGCCCCTCTTTGTAATTAATTGAATGTGATTTGATTTATGAAAAAAATAAATACCCTTAAATGGGATTAGCCAATTTTGGAAACAATTGGGTTTTCATGACCCCTTGGGTCTCGCCGAACAAGGCCGAACCAGTTTAGGGACAATGGGGTTGCCGGGAATGTTTGCCTCTTGTCGAGACCGTTTGAGTCTCATTGAAAGAGGTAAGGCTAGTTTTGGGACAATTGGGTTGTCAAGACCATTTAGGTCTTGTCGGACGAGGTTAGTCCAATTTTGGGATCACTTAGTTGCCAAAATGTTTATCTCTCGTTAGATGAGGGCGTGCTACATTTGGAAATAACTGAGCTGCTGAGACTGTTTATGTCTCATTGAACAAGATTAGGCCAGTATTGAAAACAACTAAGTTATCGAGTCAGTTTAGGTCTCGTTGAACGAGGTTGGGCCAAATTTTAGAAACAATTGAGTTGTTGAGACAGTTTGGGTCTCGCCGAATGAGGCCAAGGCAATTTTAGAATGAGAATTGAGAGACATAGCTTATTGAGAGAACAAGACACGCCATTTTGAGGATGATGTAAAGATGGACAACAATGATACTTTGCCATCCCAACTTAGATGACAAGAACATTTTGCCATCCCGAGCAATGGATGGCAAAGATGCCTTGCCATCCAAGCCAAAATGACAATGTCACTTTGTCATCCTTGACATTGACGATAAAGACTGTTTTTTCCCAATCATAGATTCTTTTTGTGGCAAACTTTTTTTTTTTTAAATAATCATTCTTATTGTTCCAACATGGGACAACACAACCATAGTAATCCCGACGTGGAACGACTTCCACGCTTTGCCGTCTAAGTGAGGAAGGGCAAAAAAAAATCTTTGTCGTCCCAATGAGGAACACCAATAAATCTTTGTCATCCCAAGTTGCAATGACAACCAAGCTTTGTTGTCCCAAGTTGGGTATGTGGATGACAAACCCTGCAGATGGTAGAATGAACAAACAACAAATCCCTGCAGACGATCAAACCTATTAGATGACAATCTCTAGGAATGGTAGACTCTACAAACGATAGAGTCTGCGGATGGCAACGAACATGGATGATAATCCTGTGGACAACCAATTCTATTGGACGATAGAGTCTACAGACGTCAGTCCTCATGGACGACAATCTTGCGGACAACAGACTATGCAAATGACAAAGATCCGACGACAAAGATTGTTTGTCGTCCAAACCAAGAACCCCTGAACATCGGTAGTGTTGAGTTCACTAGGACCCAAACTTTTTGATAATGCACTTTTAACTACGAAAAATTAAAAAATATGGCGTTCCATCATAATCAACAAAAATTGTTAACAAAAAATTTATGGTTAAAAGAAAAGAAATATGGACTCACCTGAATTTTGCAAAACCCTTTTCAAATTCGTTTAAAAGATATGAGACACTCATTTCAAGCCTGGATCGTCCTTCTCAACGAGAAGGTATGACTGACATAAGTTTTGACCTTCGAAGCTCAAAGTCCACCATCAAAACAGTTCATATTCAAGATTTCAACCCCTCGAGAAATGAGGTATACAAGCAAGATCTAGCGCGTATAAGCACTTACGAAACAAATTAAAGATAGAAACTAAAATAGATGAATAAACACAAATTGATCTAAAAAATCACATTTTTGGACTTTGGGTCCATTCGTCTTTTATGCTCATGTTGGCTTTTCTCCGTCGACAACACCTTCGCATAGGGTATGGTTGTTGAGTGATCAGAAGGGGCACAAAGTGAGGGCACAACTAGAGCTCGTTCTCTCTAGGACTAGCACTCGTATAGGAAACTTTTAGATGTTTTAGAAAATATGGGTCAACCCATATTTATAAGAATCATGAACGAGATACAGATTAAGGGTTTTTTTATTCGAATCCAACCCAAATGGATTTGTGCTTATCCCAATGGGAGATAAGGCTCATCCATGAAAAGTCCTGGTTGAAAACTTGTAAGAAGAGTTTGAGTCTGTTTGATATACAAAGCTTTTGAGGTTTATCCTTATTCTCGACGGGACGAATGATAAAAGAGGATTGTCGTCCCTCGAATGAACGGCAAATCAGAATGGCGTTCTTATAAGACCGAACGACTAAGTTGTCTGTCATCCCAAGGCTCGGACGAAAAGCTCATTGTCATCCCATAGACAGACAGTAAATGGCTTTGTCGTCCCAACTGTCGGACGACAAATGTCTTTGCCCTCCCGGGGAACGGAAGACATGGGTCTTGGAATCTGTGCTCTCATTTTCCAAAAGAGATCTGCTTTTGAGCATTGTGAAAATTTGGGTGTCTATACCTTTATATATATATCTATATATATATATAAGAGAGAGAGAGAGGGGCCCCAATCTTCGGTGCAAAACTCATAAAACTAAACCATTTTATTCCTGTTGCACCCACACATAATTAAAGGAGCTAAACAAACAAGAGATTGAGGCTGTAGTGTAGTGGCAGCAACAAGCTTTATTAGTAGAGCTTCTTCTTCTTTAAGTAGCTATGGGGTTTCAGCGATATGGAGGAGGTGATGGCAGAGGTCAAGAGGCTTTGAGAACATGGGCATGTGATCAGCACCTTCAATCTCAACCAGTTGATCCACAGGGTTCATCTCTATCAACCAACGTTGGAAACTCTCCTTGATTACTTGGTCATCTTTGCACACCACGTAAGCTCGCTTTGTACGCCCATACTTCACCTCGGATACGAAATTATCTTTGGAAAGATCTTCTCTGTAAAATGGTGCTGATCTCTTCAGTATTGTTGCCAAAGTGTGGTCCTGCAGATTATGCCCCAATACATTAATGAATTCAATGAACCTGCACATGCCTAGAAATTACAACCACATTCCTTCATAGTTGGTATTTCGCAGTTGCCGACATGGACATGTGGTCCGGGTGATTTATTTTCTTGACGCGACACAATACCAAACCTCACTGATAGGGCTGCGAATGGATCTGATATGATCAGATATTCCATCCAAGACCAACATATTCTTCTGATATTGATCCTTTAAGTAAAATCCAGATGTTGATTCGGATCAGATTCGAATCTGTTCAATCTGATCACTTTCGGATTCGGGTCTGATTCAGATCAACATTTTAAGTTGGATCTCGTTTATCCTAATCAAAATCCGACCGAAAGCATTTTATACATGTAAATAGTTTGTTTGGTTCTATTTTTTCCGGATCGAGTATTCTCACATGTATTTCGGATTCGGATTCGGATTTGGATTTAATCTAACCCCATCAGATCTGGATTTGGATCTATTCTTTGTATTTCAAATTTGAATTCAAATCTGACAGGGTCCGGCCTGAATCCGACCCATTTTCACCCATACTCAGTGAGTGTTAGTTCGTGTATGTACAGGTAAACTCTGATAAAAAAATGACCATTGACAGCCTTACATGGGCAATTGGTATTAGAGACATAATGGTTTGAACCTGTTTGATCCTGGTGGACTTAGCTTGGTTATGTATCCATGTCTTGGTTGGACACACACACACACACACACACACACACATATATATATATATGTATATATATATATATATATATATATATATATATATATATATATATATATATATATATATATAGTAGTGAGAAGCTACCCACTGCAGACCTACCAGATGCTAAAACCATCAATTTTCGGTATTTTTTTTCAAAATTTCGACCTTGCAGATGTGTTCAACATGATTGATTTACTAGAAATTGACACTTGGATCATTTGATTCGTGCATGGATATGTTTTTATATGGTTTAAAAATCAACAATCTACAATTTTCATAAATTTGGAAGCTTTAAATACCATTTTTTTCGTCCAAAATGCATGATCTAAGTGTCGATTTCTAGTATTCAAACATGTATTCAGTCAGAATTTTGAAAAATCACCAAAAGATTCTTAGTGGCGTAGGGTTTGTAAGTTGGTAGGTTTCCAACCAAAAAGTCCAAAACCTATAACCGAAGATAATGGATGGCATTCCTTATCTAATGATTGAATTTTTCATCAATTTGACTTTACATATTGAATTTTTCTCATTCATTTATTGAGTGACATATTTTGAATTATGAATTTTCTGTCAAAATGAGTTTCCTAAAGTGCTAAAACTCAAACAAATGCATTGTAAATTTTTCACTATTAGAAAAACATGTTTATATGGTGTAAAGTCTTTGTGTAAAGCATATTTCTTAAAAAATAAATCAGAAAGAGCAAATATATTAAGTTTGATCGATGAGATGCTCAAACATTGGATATGGGAAACTGTTTTATGGTTGTTGGTTGCAAATTTTGGACCTTCTTTGCTTGGACGGTCCCTTCCGTGTGTGTGTGTGTGTGTGTCTATATATATATATATATATATATATATATATATATATATATATATATATATATATATATATATAAAAGAGAGAGACCCTTATGCAAAACTATCCTGATTTATGGCAAGTCCATAAACGGATTCGGGGCTAGTGCCATGTGGATACTCCTAGACTTTATAGGTCAGTACTAGATCTACTTCTACAAGAGCGTGATCCCCCCCACAAGGCTCAGGCTTAGCCACAAAGCCATACCATAGGTGGGTGCAAAGATATGATGATAAACCTCATTGGAACAATTGTAGTACAAGTGGATGTGGGGCGTCGATCGTCGGCAGCCTCATCGGTGTTGCTGGCTGGTCTGATTCATCGTCGGAGTGTCGTCATTGCCGAACCTCCATGTCATGCAGACCGAAATCCTAAAACTCATGTGTCAGCTGGGTTCTTCATTAGATTTCAGGCGATTGAGTGGCGATTCTGCTTTGGCTGGAAATCCGACTGCCATCATCAGGGAAAAGGAGTTGTTTTTTGTAGGGGGTTCGCCATCTCATTGGCAGCCTCAACGGCGACGTCCTCTGATATCAGTCATCAGATGCACAGAAGGGGCATTTGCCCTCTTTGATTTTTGCTACGGTCAGTCATGCGACTGTCATCGCCGAAAAGCACAAGGGGGGGGGGGGGCATTTTCTTTCGCCGTTGGATGGAATTTGTCGACCGTCCGCCGATGCTGGTTGCCAAGAGGTGACGTGGGTCATCATGGCGAGTTTGCGGTTTCTAAGAAACTGAAAATATTTGGTTTCTCACACCACAAGAAATATGTGGATTAGCGACAGTCGTAATCCATCGCTAATCTATCGCAGAACAGTTTAGCGACAGATAACTTTCATCACAATTTCCTAGTCGCTAATTAGCGATGAAACATATCTGTCGCTACTTCCATCGCTAATTTGCGACAGAATGCCATGATCCGTCGTGAGGTCGTCGCTAATCCACAGAGATTTGGTTTTGCGACAGATACACATTCGTTGCTATTGTAGTGACAGATTTGTGACGAATTACAATCTATCGCAAAACATCGACCGATTCAGTTTTGCGATGGATAAATATCCATCCCTAATCCGTCGCTAAATTGGAGGCCGATACTAATTAGCGATGGATATTATTTGTCGTTAATCCATCGCAAAAAAAAAAAAATTTAAAAAATATTTGAAAAATAAATATCGAGAAAAATTTTCTCCTTATACAATTTATATATCCTGTGTATAAAAAACAAAGTACACATACAAAATATAAATACAAATACAAAGAAACTGAAACAAATTTAACACAAGATACAAGGTGAAAAAATTTATCGATCCACTATAATCCTCGTCAAGTTCTAATTATTTACAAGTGAACATATATAAAGAGTTTCTTATGAAACAACAAGAAGGTGCAACAAATGTAACACATGAATCAAATCATCGCCAAGATTCTGAGCATCATCCTCTTCATTGTCTCGATCTGCCCCTTCATCCATGCCTCCGTCAGCTCCTCTACGCTGATTATCTCCAGTATCTACAAGAGAACCGAAATGTTAGTATTGATAAACAAAATATAATAAAATAAATTATATGCAATGCACCTAATCTAAGGCAATCAAAGCAACATAAATGAATTACACATATACTAGCTAGCAATAAAGTGAAGGACATTAACTGAATTCAGATATGTGTTCTAAGGCTGAAAAAAAAATTCATAGAGATTCAATCATGCAGATATGTGTTCTAAGGTTGTCAAAAAAATATCACAGTGATTCAAGCATGCAGATATGTGTTCTAAGGTTGTCAAAAAAATATTATAGTGATTCAAGCATGCATAAATGTGTTATAAGGCTGTCAAATAAACGTGTTCTGTATCACAATCATGCATATATGTGTAATAAGGCAGTAAAAAAAATTCATAGAGATTCAATCATGTAGATATATATGTATTCTAAGGTTATCAAAAAACTTTCATAGTGATTCAATCATGCAGATATATATGTAATCTAAGGTTATCAAAAAACTTTCATAGTGATTCAATAATGCATATATGTGTTATAAGGCAGTCAAACAATTTCATAGTGATGAAACCATGCTTATATATGTGTTCTAAGGTTGTCAAAAAACTTTCAAAGTGATTCAAACATGCATATATATGTTCTAAGGTTATCAAAAAACTTTCATAGTGATGGAATCATGCTTATATGTATTCTAATATTGCCAAAAAACTTTCATAGTGATTCAATCAGCCATATATGTGTTATAAGGCAATAAAAAAACTTTCATAGTGATTCAATCATGCTTATATTTTTTCTAATATTGTCAAAAAACTCTCATAGTGATTTAATCATGCATATATGTGTTCTAAGGTTGTAAAAAAACTTTCATAGTGATTCAATCATGCATATATGTGTTCTAATGCAGTAAAAAAACTTTCATAATGATGAAATCATGCAAATATGTGTTCTAAGGTTGTCAAAATTTTTTTATAGTGATTTAATCTTGCATATATGTGTTATAAGGCAATAAAAAAACTTTCATAGTGATGAAATCATGCTTATATGTGTTCTAATATGTCAAAAAACTCTCACAGTGATTCAATCATGCATATATGTGTTCTAAGGTTGTCAAAAAACTTTTATAGTGATTCAATCAAGCATATATGTGTTCTAAGGTAGTCAAAAAACTAACATAATGATGAAATTATGCTAATATGTGTTCTAAGGTTGTCAAAAAACTTTCATAGTGATTCAATCATGCATATATGTGTTATAAGGCAGTCAAAAAACTTTCATAGTGATGAAATTATGCTTATATGTGTTCTAATGTTGTAAACAAACTCTTATAGTGATTCAATTATGCATATATGTGTTTTAAGGCTGTCAAAAAACTTTCATAGTGATTCAAGCAAGCATATATGTGTTTTAAGGCAGTAAAAAAACTTTCATAATTATGAAATTATGCTAATATGTGTTCTACGGTTTTCAAAAAACTTTTATAGTGATTCAATCATGCATATATGTGTTATAAGGCAGTCAAAAAACTTTCATAGTGATGAAATCATGCTTATATGTGTTCTAATGTTGTCAAAAAACTTTCATAGTGATTCAAGCATGCATATATGTGTTTTAAGGCAGTAAAAAAACTTTCATAATTATGAAATTATGCTAATATGTGTTCTACGGTTTTCAAAAAACTTTTATAGTGATTCAATCATGCATATATGTGTTATAAGGCAGTCAAAAAACTTTCATAGTGATGAAATCATGCTTATATGTGTTCTAATGTTGTCAAAAAACTCTCATAGTGATTCAATCATGCATATATGTGTTACAAGGTTGTCAAAAAACTTTTATAGTGATTCAAGCATGCATATATGTGGTGTAAAGCAGTCAAAAAACTTTCATAATGATGAAAGCATGCTAATATATGTTCTAAGGTTGTCAAAAAACTTTCATAGTGATGAAATCAAGCATATTCGTTTAATAAGGAAGTTAAAAAATTTTCATAGTGATAAAATCATGCTTATATGTGTTCTAATGTTGTAAAAAACTCTTATAGTGATTCAATCATGCATATATATATATTCTACGGTTGTCAAAAAACTTTCATAGTGATCCAAGCATGCATATATGTGTTCCAAGGCAGTAAAAAAACTTTCATAATGATGCAATCATGATAATATGTGTTCTAAGGTTGTCAAAAAACTTTCATAGTGATTCAATCTTGCATATATGTGTAACAAAGTGATCAAAAAACTCTCATAGTGATGAAATCATGCTTATATGTGTTCTAATGTTGTAAAAAAACTCTCATAGTTATTCAATCATGCAAATATGTGTTTTAAGGTTGTCAAAAAACTTTCATAGTGATTCAAGCATGCATATATGTGTTCTAAGGCAGCCAAAAAACTTTCATAATGATGAAATCATGCTAATATGTGTTCTAAGGTTGTCAAAAAACTTTCATAGTGATTCAATCATGTATATATGTGTTATAAGGCAGTCAAAAAACTTTCATAGTGATGAAATCATGCTTATATGTGTTGTAATGTTGTCAAAAAACTCTCATAGTAATTCAATCATGCATATATGTGTTTTAAGGTTGTCAAAAAACTTTCATAGTGATTCAAGCTTGCATATGTGTTCTAAGGCAGTCAAAAACTTTCATAATGATGAAATCATGCTAATATATGTTCTAAGGTTGTCAATTTTTTTTTATAGTGATCAATCAAGAATATATGTGTTGCAAGGTTGTCAAAAAACTTTCATAGTGATTCAAGCATGCATATATGTGGTGTAAAGCAGTAAAAAAACTTTTATAATGATGAAAGCATGCTAATATATGGTCTAAGGTTGTCAAAAAACTTCAATAGTGATGAAATCATGCATATTTGTTTTATAAAAAAGTTAAAAAACTTTCATAGTGATAAAATCATGCTTATATGTGGTCTAATGTTGTAAAGAACTCTCATATTGATTCAATCATGCATATATATATTCTACGGTTGTCAAAAAACTTTCATAGTGATCCAAGCATGCATATATGTGTTTTAAGGCAGTCAAAAAACTTTCATAATTAAGAAATTATGCTAATATGTGTTCTACGGTTTTCAAAAAACTTTTATAGTGATTCAATCATGCATATATGTGTTATAAGGCAGTCAAAAAACTTTCATAGTGATGAAATCATGCTTATATGTGTTCTAATGTTGTCAAAAAACTCTAATAGTGATTCAATCATGCATATATGTGTTACAAGGTTGTCAAAAAACTTTTATAGAGATTCAAGCATGCATATATGTGGTGTAAAGCAGTCAAAAAACTTTCATAATGATGAAAGCATGCTAATATATGTTCTAAGGTTGTCAAAAAACTTTCATAGTGATGAAATCATGTATATATGTGTTATAATGCAGTCAAAAAACTTTCATAGTGATGAAATCATGTATACATGTGTTATAAGGCAGTAAAAAAACTTTCATAGTGATGAAATCATGCTTATATGTGTTTTAATGTTGTCAGAAAACTCTCATAGTAATTCAATCATGCATATATGTGTTCTAAGGTTGTCAAAAAACTTTCATAGTGATTAAGCTTGCATATGTGTTCTAAGGCAGTAAAAAACTTTCATAATGATAAAATCAGGCTAATATGTGTTCTAAGGTTGTCAAATTTTTTTTATAGTGATTCAATCATGCATATATGTGTTATAAGGCAATAAAACAACTTTAATAGTGATGAAATCATGCTTATATGTGTTCTACTGTTGTCAAAAAACTCTCACAGTGATTTAATCATGCATATATGTGTTCTAAGGTTGTCAAAAAACTTTTATAGTGATTCAATCAAGCACATATGTGTTCTAAGGTAGTCAAAAAACTTTCATAATGATGAAATTATGCTAATATGTGTTCTAAGGTTGTCAAAAAACTTTCATAGTGATTCAATCATGCATATATGTGTTATAAGGCAGTCAAAAAACTTTCATAGTGATGAAATTATGCTTATATGTGTTATAATGTTGTAAAAAAACTCTCATAGTGCTTCAATCATGCATATATGTGTTTTAAGGTTGTCAAAAAACTTTTATAGTGATTCAAGCATGCATATATGTGTTCTAAGGTAGTAAAAAAACTTTCATAATTATGAAATCATGGTAATATGTGTTTTACGGTTTTCAAAAAACTTTTATAGTGATTCAATCATGCATATATGTGTTATAAGGCAGTCAAAAAACTTTTGTAGTGATGAAATCGTGCTTATAAATGTTCTAATGTTGTCAAAAATCTCTCATAGTGATTCAATCATGCATATATGAGTTTCAAGGTTGTCAAAAAACTTTCATAGTGATTCAAGCATGCATATATGTGGTGTAAAGCAGTCAAAAAACTTTCATAGTGATAAAATCTTGCTTATATGTGTTCTAATGTTGTAAAAAACTCTCATAGTGATTCAATCATGCATATATATATTCTACGGTTGTCAAAAAACTTTCATAGTGATCCAAGCATGCATATATGTGTTGTAAGGCAGTAAAAAAACTTTCATAATGATGAAATCATGATAATATGTGTTCTAAGGTTGTCAAAAAACTTTCATAGTGATTCAATCTTGCATGTATATGATATAAGGCAATCAAAAAACTTTCATAGTGATGAAATCATGCTTATATGTGTTCTAATGTTGTAAAAAAACTCTCATAGTCATTCAATCATGCATATATATGTTTTAAGGTTGTCAAAAAACTTTTTTAGTGATTCAAGCATGCATATATGTGTTCTAAGGCAGCAAAAAAACTTTCATAATGATGAAATCATGCTAATATGTGTTCTAAGGTTGTCAAAAAACTTTCATAGTGATTCAATCATGTATATATGTGTTATAAGGCAGTCAAAAAACTTTCGTAGTGATGAAATAATGCTTATATGTGTTCTAATGTTGTAAAAAAACTCTCATAGTAATTCAATCTTGCATATATGTGATCTAAGTTTGTCAAAAAACTTTCATAGTGATTCAAGCATGCATATGTGTTCTAAGGCAGTCAAAAACTTTCATAATGATGAAATCATGCTAATATTTGTTCTAAGGTTGTCAAAAAACTTTCATAGTGATTCAATCATACATATATGTGTTATAAGACAGTCAAAAAACTTTCATAGTGTTGAAATCATGCTTATATATGTTCTAATGTTGTCAAAAACTCTCATAGGGATTCAATCTTACATATATGTGTTACAAGGTTGTCAAAAAACTTTTATAGTGATTCAAGCATGCATATATGTGGTGTAAAGCAGTAAAAAAACTTTCATAATGATGAAAGCATGCTAATATATGTTCTAAGGTTGTCAAAAAACTTTCATAGTGATGAAATCATGTATATATGTGTTATAAGGCAGTCAAAAAACTTTCATAGTGATGAAATCATGCTTATATGTGTTTTAATGTTGTCAGAAAACTCTCATAGTAATTCAATCATGCATATATGTGTTCTAAGGTTGTCAAAAAACTTTCATAGTGATTCAGCATGCATATGTGTTCTAAGGCAGTCAAAAACTTTCATAATGATGAAATCATGCTAATATGTGTTCTAAGGTTGTCAAAATTTTTTTATAGTGATTCAATCATGCATATATGTGTTATAAGGCAATCAAAAAACTTTCATAGTGATGAAATCATGCTTATATGTGTTCTACTGTTGTCAAAAAACTCTCACAGTGATTCAATCATGCATATATGTGTTCTAAGGTTGTCAAAAAACTTTTATAGTGATTCAATCAAGCACATATGTGTTCTAAGGTAGTCAAAAAACTTTCATAATGATGAAATTATGCTAATATGTGTTCTAAGGTTGTCAAAAAACATTCATAGTGATTCAATCATGCATATATGTCTTATAAGGCAGTCAAAAAACTTTCATAGTGTTGAAATTATGCTTATATGTGTTCTAATATTGTAAAAAATCTCTCATAGTGCTTCAATCATGCATATATGTGTTTTAAGGTTGTCAAAAAACTTTTATAGTGATTCAAGCATGCATATATGTGTTCTAAGGTAGTAAAAAAACTTTCATAATTATGAAATCATGCTAATATGTGTTCTACGGTTTTCAAAAAACTTTTATAGTGATTCAATCATGCATATATGTGTTATAAGGCAGTCAAAAAACTTTTGTAGTGATGAAATCATGCTTATAAGTGTTCTAATGTTGTAAAAAAACTCTCATATTGATTCAATCATGCATATATGTGTTTCAAGGTTGTCAAAAAACTTTCATAGTGATTCAAGCATGCATATATGTGGTGTAAAGCAGTCAAAAAACTTTCATAGTGATAAAATCTTGCTTATATGTGTTCTAATGTTGTAAAAAACTCTCATAGTGATTCAATCATGCATATATATATTCTACGGTTGTCAAAAAACTTTCATAGTGATCCAAGCATGCATATATGTGTTCTAAGACAGAAAAAAAACTTTCATAATGATGAAATCATGATAATATGTGTTCTAAGGTTGTCAAAAAACTTTCATAGTGATTCAATCTTGCATATATATGTTATAAGGCAATAAAAAAACTAACATAATGATGAAATTATGCTAATATGTGTTCTAAGGTTGTCAAAAAACTTTCATAGTGATTCAATCATGCATATATGTGTTATAAGGCAGTCAAAAAACTTTCATAGTGATGAAATTATGCTTATATGTGTTCTAATGTTGTAAACAAACTCTTATAGTGATTCAATTATGCATATATGTGTTTTAAGGCTGTCAAAAAACTTTCATAGTGATTCAAGCATGCATATATGTGTTTTAAGGCAGTAAAAAAACTTTCATAATTATGAAATTATGCTAATATGTGTTCTACGGTTTTCAAAAAACTTTTATAGTGATTCAATCATGCATATATGTGTTATAAGGCAGTCAAAAAACTTTCATAGTGATGAAATCATGCTTATATGTGTTCTAATGTTGTCAAAAAACTCTCATAGTGATTCAATCATGCATATATGTGTTACAAGGTTGTCAAAAAACTTTTATAGTGATTCAAGCATGCATATATGTGGTGTAAAGCAGTAAAAAAACTTTCATAATGATGAAAGCATGCTAATATATGTTCTAAGGTTGTCAAAAAACTTTCATAGTGATGAAATCAAGCATATTTGTTTAATTAGGAAGTTAAAAAAGTTTCATAGTGATAAAATCATGCTTATATGTGTTCTAATGTTGTAAAAAACTCTTATAGTGATTCAATCATGCATATATATATATTCTACGGTTGTCAAAAAACTTTTATAGTGATTCAAGCATGCATATATGTGTTCTAAGGCAGTAAAAAAACTTTCATAATGATGCAATCATGATAATATGTGTTCTAAGGTTGTCAAAAAACTTTCATAGTGAGTCAATCTTGCATATATGTGTAACAAAGTGGTCAAAAAACTCTCATAGTGATGAAATCATGCTTATATGTGTTCTAATGTTGTAAAAAAACTCTCATAGTTATTCATTCATGCAAATATGTGTTTTAAGGTTGTCAAAAAACTTTCATAGTGATTCAAGCATGCATATATGTGTTCTAAGGCAGCCAAAAAACTTTCATAATGATGAAATCATGCTAATATGTGTTCTAAGGTTGTCAAAAAACTTTCATAGTGATTCAATCATGTATATATGTGTTGTAAGGCAGTCAAAAAACTTTCATAGTGATGAAATCATGCTTATATGTGTTGTAATGTTGTCAACAAACTCTCATAGTAATTCAATCATGCATATCTGTGTTTTAAGGTTGTCAAAAAACTTTCATAGTGATTCAAGCTTGCATATGTGTTCTAAGGCAGTCAAAAACTTTCATAATGATGAAATCATGCAAATATGTGTTCTAAGGTTGTCAAATTTTTTTTATAGTGATTCAATCAAGAATATATGTGTTACAAGGTTGTCAAAAAACTTTCATAGTGATTCAAGCATGCATATATGTGGTGTAAAGCAGTAAAAAAACTTTTATAATGATGAAAGCATGCTAATATATGGTCTAAGGTTGTCAAAAAACTTCAATAGTGATGAAATCATGCATATTTGTTTTATAAAAAAGTTAAAAAACTTTCATAGTGATAAAATCATGCTTATATGTGGTCTAATGTTGTAAAGAACTCTCATATTGATTCAATCATGCATATATATATTCTACGGTTGTGAAAAAACTTTCATAGTGATTCAAGCATGCATATATGTGTTTTAAGGCAGTCAAAAAACTTTCATAATTATGAAATTATGCTAATATGTGTTCTACGGTTTTCAAAAAACTTTTATAGTGATTCAATCATGCATATATGTGTTATAAGGCAGTCAAAAAACTTTCATAGTGATGAAATCATGCTTATATGTGTTCTAATGTTGTCAAAAAACTCTAATAGTGATTCAATCATGCATATATGTGTTACAAAGTTGTCAAAAAACTTTTATAGAGATTCAAGCATGCATATATGTGGTGTAAAGCAGTCAAAAAACTTTCATAATGATGAAAGCATGCTAATATATGTTCTAAGGTTGTCAAAAAACTTTCATAGTGATGAAATCATGTATATATGTGTTATAAGGCAGTCAAAAAACTTTCATAGTGATGAAATCATGTATATATGTGTTATAAGGCAGTCAAAAAACTTTCATAGTGATGAAATCATGCTTATATGTGTTTTAATGTTGTCAGAAAACTCTCATAGTAATTCAATCATGCATATATGTGTTCTAAGGTTGTCAAAAAACTTTCATAGTGATTAAGCTTGCATATGTGTTCTAAGGCAGTAAAAAACTTTCATAATGATGAAATCATGCTAATATGTGTTCTAAGGTTGTCAAATTTTTTTTACAGTGATTCAATCATGCATATATGTGTTATAAGGCAATCAAAAAACTTTCATAGTGATGAAATCATGCTTATATGTGTTCTACTGTTGTCAAAAAACTCTCACAGTGATTCAATCATGCATATATGTGTTCTAAGGTTGTCAAAAAACTTTTATAGTGATTCAATCAAGCACATATGTGTTCTAAGGTAGTCAAAAAACTTTCATAATGATGAAATTATGCTAATATGTGTTCTAAGATTGTCAAAAAACTTTCATAGTGATTCAATCATGCGTATATGTGTTATAAGGCAGTCAAAAAACTTTCATAGTGATGAAATTATGCTTATATGTGTTCTAATGTTGTAAAAAAACTCTCATAGTGCTTCAATCATGCATATATGTGTTTTAAGGTTGTCAAAAAACTTTTATAGTGATTCAAGCATGCATATATGTGTTCTAAGGTAGTAAAAAAACTATCATAATTATGAAATCATGCTAATATGTGTTTTATGGTTTTCAAAAAACTTTTATAGTGATTCAATCATGCATATATGTGTTACAAGGCAGTCAAAAAACTTTTGTAGTGATGAAATCATGCTTATAAGTGTTCTAATGTTGTAAAAAAACTCTCATAGTGATTCAATCATGCATATATGAGTTTCAAGGTTGTCAAAAAACTTTCATAGTGATTCAAGCATGCATATATGTGGTGTAAAGCAGTCAAAAAACTTTCATAGTGATAAAATCTTGCTTATATGTGTTCTAATGTTGTAAAAAACTCTCATAGTGATTCAATCATGCATATATATATTCTACGGTTGTCAAAAAACTTTCATAGTGATCCAAGCATGCATATATGTGTTGTAAGGCAGTAAAAAAACTTTCATAATGATGAAATCATGATAATATGTGTTCTAAGGTTGTCAAAAAACTTTCATAGTGATTCAATCTTTCATGTATATGATATAAGGCAATCAACAAACTTTCATAGTGATGAAATCATGCTTATATGTGTTCTAATGTTGTCAAAAAACTCTCATAGTCATTCAATCATGCATATATATGTTCTAAGGTTGTCAAAAACCTTTTTTAGTGATTCAAGCATGCATATATGTGTTCTAAGGCAGCAAAAAAACTTTCATAATGATGAAATCATGCTAATATGTGTTCTAAGGTTGTCAAAAAACTTTCATAGTCATTCAATCATGTATATATGTGTTATAAGGCAGTCAAAAAACTTTTATAGTGATGAAATCATGCTTATATATGTTCTAATGTTGTCAAAAATCTCTCATAGTAATTCTATCTTGCATATATGTGTTCTAAGTTTGTCAAAAAACTTTCATAGTGATTCAAGCATGCATATGTGTTCTAAGGCAGTCAAAAACTTTCATAATGATGAAATCATGCTAATATTTGTTCTAAGGTTGTCAAAAAACTTTCATAGTGATTCAATCATACATATATGTGTTATAAGACAGTCAAAAAACTTTCATAGTGTTGAAATCATGCTTATATATGTTCTAATGTTGTCAAAAAACTCTCATAGGGATTCAATCTTGCATATATGTGTTACAAGGTTGTCAAAAAACTTTTATAGTGATTCAAGCATGCATATATGTGGTGTAAAGCAGTAAAAAAACTTTCATAATGATGAAAGCATGCTAATATATGCTCTAAGGTTGTCAAAAAACTTTCATAGTGATAAAATCATGTATATATGTGTTATAAGGCAGTCAAAAAACTTTCATAGTGATGAAATCATGCTTATATGTGTTTTAATGTTGTCAGAAAACTCTCATAGTAATTCAATCATGCATATATGTGTTCTAAGGTTGTCAAAAAACTTTCATAGTGATTAAGCATGCATATGTGTTCTAAGGCAGTCAAAAACTTTCATAATGATGAAATCATGCTAATATGTGTTCTAAGGTTGTCAAAAAACTTTCATAGTGATTCAATCATGCATATATGTGTTATAAGGCAATCAAAAAACTTTCATAGTGATGAAATCATGCTTATATGTGTTCTACTGTTGTCAAAAAACTCTCACAGTGATTCAATCATGCATATATGTGTTCTAAGGTTGTCAAAAAACTTTTATAGTGATTCAATCAAGCACATATGTGTTCTAAGGTAGTCAAAAAATTTTCATAATGATGAAATTATGCTAATATGTGTTCTAAGGTTGTCAAAAAACATTCATAGTGATTCAATCATGCATATATGTCTAATAAGGCAGTCAAAAAACTTTCATAGTATTGAAATTATGCTTATATGTGTTCTAATGTTGTAAAAAATCTTTCATAGTGCTTCAATCATGCATATATGTGTTTTAAGGTTGTCAAAAAACTTTTATAGTGATTCAAGCATGCATATATGTGTTCTAAGGTAGTAAAAAAACTTTCATAATTATGAAATCATGCTAATATGTGTTCTACGGTTTTCAAAAAACTTTTATAGTGATTCAATCATGCATATATGTGTTATAAGGCAGTCAAAAAACTTTTGTAGTGATGAAATCATGCTTATAAGTGTTCTAATGTTGTAAAAAAACTCTCATATTGATTCAATCATGCATATATGTGTTTCAAGGTTGTCAAAAAACTTTCATAGTGATTCAAGCATGCATATATGTGGTGTAAAGCAGTCAAAAAACTTTCATAGTGATAAAATCTTGCTTATATGTGTTCTAATGTTGTAAAAAACTCTCATAGTGATTCAATCATGCATTTATATATTCTACGGTTGTCAAAAAACTTTCATAGTGATCCAAGCATGCATATATGTGTTCTAAGACAGTAAAAAAACTTTCATAATGATGAAATCATGATAATATGTGTTCTAAGGTTGTCAAAAAACTTTCATAGTGATTCAATCTTGCATATATATGTTATAAGGCAATAAAAAAACTTTCATAGTGATGAAATCATGCTTATATGTGTTCTAATGTTGTAAAAAAACTCTCATAGTCATTCAATCATGCATATATGTGTTATAAGGCAGTCAAAAAACTTTCATAGTGATGAAATTATGCTTATATGTGTTCTAATGTTGTAAACAAACTCTTATAGTGATTCAATTATGCATATATGTGTTTTAATGCTGTCAAAAAACTTTCATAGTGATTCAAGCATGCATATATGTGTTTTAAGGCAGTCAAAAAACTTTCGTAATTATGAAATTATGCTAATATGTGTTCTACGGTTTTCAAAAAACTTTTATAGTGATTCAATCATGCATATATGTGTTATAAGGCAGTCAAAAAACTTTCATAGTGATGAAATCATGCTTATATGTGTTCTAATGTTGTCAAAAAACTCTCATAGTGATTCAATCATGCATATATGTGTTACAAGGTTGTCAAAAAACTTTTATAGTGATTCAAGCATGCATATATGTGGTGTAAAGCAGTCAAAAAACTTTCATAATGATGAAAGCATGCTAATATATGTTCTAAGGTTGTCAAAAAACTTTCATAGTGATGAAATCATGCATATTCGTTTAATAAGGAAGTTAAAAAACTTTCATAGTGATAAAATCATGCTTATATGTGTTCTAATGTTGTAAAAAACTCTTATAGTGATTCAATCATGCATATATATATATTCTACGGTTGTCAAAAAACTTTTATAGTGATTCAATCATGCATATATGTGTTTTAAGGTTGTCAAAAAACTTTTATAGTGATTCAAGCATGCATATATGTGTTCTAAGGTAGTAAAAAAACTTTCATAATTATGAAATCATGCTAATATGTGTTTTACGGTTTTCAAAAAACTTTTATAGTGATTCAATCATGCATATATGTGTTATAAGGCAGTCAAAACACTTTTGTAGTGATGAAATCATGCTTATAAGTGTTCTAATGTTGTCAAAAAACTCTCATACTGATTCAATCATGCATATATGAGTTTCAAGGTTGTCAAAAAACTTTCATAGTGATTCAAGCATGCATATATGTGGTGTAAAGCAGTCAAAAAACTTTCATAGTGATAAAATCTTGCTTATATGTGTTCTAATGTTTTAAAAAACTCTCATAGTGATTCAATCATGGATATATATATTCTACGGTTGTCAAAAAACTTTCATAGTGATCCAAGCATGCATATATGTGTTGTAAGGCAGTAAAAAAACTTTCATAATGACGAAATCATGATAATATGTGTTCTAAGGTTGTCAAAAAACTTTTATAGTGATTCAATAAAGCACATATGTGTTCTAAGGTAGTCAAAAAACTTTCATAATGATGAAATCATGCTTATATGTGTTCTAATGTTGTCAAAAAACTCTCATAGTCATTCAATCATGCATATATATGTTCTAAGGTTGTCAAAAAACATTTTTAGTGATTCAAGCATGCATATATGTGTTCTAAGGCAGAAAAAAAACTTTCATAATGATGAAATCATGCTAATATGTGTTCTAAGGTTGTCAAAAAACTTTCATAGTGATTCAATTATGTATATATGTGTTATAAGGCAGTCAAAAAACTTTCGTAGTGATGAAATCATGCTTATATGTGTTCTAATGTTGTCAAAAAACTCTCATAGTAATTCAATCTTGCATATATGTGTTCTAAGTTTGTCAAAAAACTTTCATAGTGATTCAAGCATGCATATGTGTTCTAAGGCAGTCAAAAACTTTCATAATGATGAAATCATGCTAATATTTGTTCTAAGGTTGTCAAAAAACTTTCATAGTGATTCAATCATACATATATGTGTTATAAGACAGTAAAAAAACTTTCATAGTGTTGAAATCATGCTTATATATGTTCTAAAGTTGTCAAAAAACTCTCATAGGGATTCAATCTTGCATATATGTGTTACAAGGTTGTCAAAAAACTTTTATAGTGATTCAAGCATGCATATATGTGGTGTAAAGCAGTAAAAAAACTTTCATAATGATGAAAGCATGCTAATATATGTTCTAAGGTTGTCAAAAAACTTTCATAGTAATGAAATCATGTATATATGTGTTATAAGGCAGTAAAAAAACTTTCATAGTGATGAAATCATGCTTATATGTGTTTTAATGTTGTCAGAAAACTCTCATAGTACTTCAATCATGCATATATGTGTTCTAAGGTTGTCAAAAAACTTTCATAGTGATTAAGCATGCATATGTGTTCTAAGGCAGTCAAAAACTTTCATAATGATGAAATCATACTAATATGTGTTCTAAGGTTGTCAAATTTTTTTTATAGTGATTCAATCATGCACATATGTGTTATAAGGCAATCAAAAAACTTTCATAGTGATGAAATCATGCTTATATGTGTTCTACTGTTGTCAAAAAACTCTCACAGTGATTCAATCATGCATATATGTGTTCTAAGGTTGTCAAAAAACTTTTATAGTGATTCAATCAAGCACATATGTGTTCTAAGGTAGTCAAAAAACTTTCATAATGATGAAATTATGCTAATATGTGTTCTAAGGTTGTCAAAAAACATTCATAGTGATTCAATCATGCATATATGTGTTATAAGGCAGTCAAAAAACTATCATAGTGTTGAAATTATGCTTATATGTGTTCTAATGTTGTAAAAAATCTCTCATAGTGCTTCAATCATGCATATATGTGTTTTAAGGTTGTCAAAAAACTTTTATAGTGATTCAAGCATGCATATATGTGTTCTAAGGTAGTAAAAAAACTTTCATAATTATGAAATCTTGCTAATATGTGTTCTACGGTTTTCAAAAAACTTTTATAGTGATTCAATCATGCATATATGTGTTATAAGGCAGTCAAAAAACTTTTGTAGTGATGAAATCATGCTTATAAGTGTTCCAATGTTGTAAAAAAACTCTCTTATTGATTCAATCATGCATATATGTGTTTCAAGGTTGTCAAAAAACTTTCATAGTGATTCAAGCATGCATATATGTGGTGTAAAGCAGTCAAAAAACTTTCATAGTGATAAAATCTTGCTTATATGTGTTCTAATGTTGTAAAAAACTCTCATAGTGATTCAATCATGCATATATATATTCTACGGTTGTCAAAAAACTTTCATAGTGATCCAAGCATGCATATATGTGTTCTAAGACAGTAAAAAAACTTTCATAATGATGAAATCATGATAATATGTGTTCTAAGGTTGTCAAAAAACTTTCATAGTGATTCAATCTTGCATATATATGTTATAAGACAATCAAAAAACTTTCATAGTGATGAAATCATGCTTATATGTGTTCTAATGTTGTCAAAAAACTCTCATAGTCATTCAATCATGCATATATATGTTCTAAGGTTGTAAAAAAACTTTTTTAGTGATTCAAGCATGCATATATGGGTTCTAAGGCAGCAAAAAAACTTTCATAATGATGAAATCATGCTAATATGTTTTCTAAGGTTGTCAAAAAACTTTCATAGTGATTCAATCATGTATATATGTGTTATAAGGCAGTCAAAAAACTTTCGTAGTGATGAAATCATGCTTATATGTGTTCTAATCTTGTCAAAAAACTCTCACAAGAATTCAATCTTGCATATATGTGTTACAAGGTTGTCAAAAAACTTTTATAGTGATTCAAGCATGTATATATATGGTGTAAAGCAGTAAAAAAACTTTCATAATGATGAAAGCATGCTAATATATGTTCTAAGGTTGTCAAAAAACTTTCATAGTAATGAAATCATGTATATATGTGTTTTAAGGCAGTCGAAAAACTTTCATAGTGATGAAATCATGCTTATATGTGTTTTAATGTTGTCAGAAAACTCTCATAGTAATTCAATCATGCATATATGTGTTCTAAGGTTGTCAAAAAACTTTCATAGTAATTAAGCATGCATATGTGTTCTAAGGCAGTCAAAAACTTTCATAATGATGAAATCATGCTAATATGTGTTCTAAGGTTGTCAAAAAATTTTTATAGTGATTCAATCATGCATATATGTGTTATAAGGCAATCAAAAAACTTTCATAGTGATGAAATCATGCTTATATGTGTTCTACTGTTATCAAAAAACTCTCACAGTGATTCAATCATGCATTTATGTGTTCTAAGGTTGTCAAAAAACTTTTATAGTGATTCAATCAAGCACATATGTGTTCTAAGGTAATAAAAAAACTTTCATAATGATGAAATTATGCTAATATGTTTTCTAAGGTTGTCAAAAAACTTTCATAGTGATTCAATCATGCATATATGTGTTATAAGGCAGTCAAAAAACTTTCATAGTGATTAAATTATGCTTATGTGTGTTCTAATGTTGTAAAAAAACTCTCATAGTGCTTCAATCATGCATATATGTGTTTTAAGGTTATCAGAAAACTTTTATAGTGATTCAAGCATTCATATATGTGTTCTAAGGTAGTAAAAAAACTTTCATAATTATGAAATCATGATAATATGTGTTCTAAGGTTGTCAAAAAACTTTCATAGTGATTCAATCTTGCATATATATGTTATAAGGCAATCAAAAAACTTTCATAGTGATGAAATCATGCTTATATGTGTTCTAATGTTGTAAAAAAACACTCATAGTCATTCAATCATGCATATATATGTTCTAAGGTTGTCAAAAAACTTTTTTAGTGATTCAAGCATGCATATATGTGTTTTAAGGCAGCAAAAAAACTTTCATAATGATGAAATCATGCTAATATGTGTTCTAAGGTTGTCAAAAAACTTTCATAGTGATTCAATCATGTATATATGTGTTATAAGGCAGTCAAAAAACTTTCGTAGTGATGAAATCATGCTTATATGTGTTCTAATGTTGTCAAAAAACTCTCATAGTAATTCAATCTTGCATATATGTGTTCTAAGTTTGTCAAAAAACTTTCATAGTGATTCAAGCATGCATATGTGTTCTAAGGCAGTCAAAAACTTTCATAATGATGAAATCATGCTAATATGTGTTCTAAGGTTGTCAAAAAACTTTCATAGTGATTCAATCATACATATATGTGTTATAAGACAGTCAAAAAAATTTCATAGTGATGAAATCATGCTTATATATGTTCTAATGTTGTCAAAAAACTCTCATAGGGATTCAATCTTGCATATATGTGTTACAAGGTTGTCAAAAAACTTTTATAGTGATTCAAGCATGCATATATTTGGTGTAAAGCAGTCAAAAAACTTTCATAATGATGAAAGCATGCTAATATATGTTCTAAGGTTGTCAAAAAACTTTCATAGTGATGAAATCATGTATATATGTGTTATAAGGCAGTCAAAAAACTTTCATAGTGATGAAATCATGCTTATATGTGTTTTAATGTTGTTAGAAAACTCTCATAGTAATTCAATCATGCATATATGTGTTCTAAGGTTGTCAAAAAACTTTCATAGTGATTAAGCATGCATATGTGTTCTAAGGCAGTCAAAAACTTTCATAATGATGAAATCATGCTAATATGTGTTCTAAGGTTGTCAAAATTTTTTTATAGTGATTCAATCATGCATATATGTGTTATAAGGCAATAAAAAAACTTTCATAGTGATGAAATCATGCTTATATGTGTTCTACTGTTGTCAAAAAACTCTCACAGTGATTCAATCATGCATATATGTGTTCTAAAGTTTTCAAAAAACTTTTATAGTGATTCAATCAAGCACATATGTGTTCTAAGGTAGTCAAAAAACTTTCATAATGATGAAATTATGCTAATATGTGTTCTAAGGTTGTCAAAAAACATTCATAGTGATTCAATCATGCATATATGTATTATAAGGCAGTCAAAAAACTTTCATAGTGATGAAATTATGCTTATATGTGTTCTAATGTTGTAAAAAATCTCTCATAGTGCTTCAATCATGCATATATGTGTTTTAAGGTTGTCAAAAAACTTTTATAGTGATTCAATCATGCATATATGTGTTCTAAGGTAGTAAAAAAACTTTCATAATTATGAAATCAGGCTAATATGTGTTCTACGGTTTTCAAAAAACTTTTATAGTGATTCAATCATGCATATATATGTTATAAGGCAGTCAAAAAACTTTTGTAGTGATGAAATCATGCTTATAAGTGTTCTAATGTTGTAAAAAAACTCTTATATTGATTCAATCAATGCATATATGTGTTTCAAGGTTGTCAAAAAACTTTCATAGTGATTCAAGCATGCATATATGTGGTGTAAAGCAGTCAAAAAACTTTCATATGGATAAAATCTTGCTTTTATGTGTTCTAATGTTGTAAAAAACTCTCATAGTGATTCAATCATGCATATATATATTCTACGGTTGTCAAAAAACTTTCATAGTGATCCAAGCATGCATATATGTGTTCTAAGACAGTAAAAAAACTTTCATAATGATGAAATCATGATAATATGTGTTCCAAGGTTGTCAAAAAACTTTCATAGTGATTCAATCTTGCATATATATGTTATAAGGCAATCAAAAAACTTTCAAAGTGATGAAATCATGCTTATATGTGTTCTAATGTTGTCAAAAAACTCTCATAGTCATTCAATCATGAATATATATGTTCTAAGGTTGTCAAAAAACTTTTTTAGTGATTCAAGCATGCATATATGGGTTCTAAGGCAGCAAAAAAACTTTCATAATGATGAAATCATGCTAGTATGTGTTCTAAGGTTGTCAAAAAACTTTCATAGTGATTCAATCATGTATATATGTGTTATAAGGCAGTCAGAAAACCTTCGTAGTGATGAAATCATGCTTATATGTGTTCTAGTGTTGTCAAAAAACTCTCATAGTAATTCAATCTTGCATATATGTGTTCTAAGGTTGTCAAAAAATTTTCATAGTGATTCAAGCATGCATATGTGTTCTAAGGCAGACAAAAACTTTCATAATGATGAAATCATGCTAATATTTGTTCTAAGGTTGTCAAAAAACTTTCATAGTGATTCAATCATACATATATGTGTTATAAGACAGTCAAAAAACTTTCATAGTGATGAGATCATGCTTATATGTGTTCTAATGTTGTCAAAAAACTCTCACAGGGATTCAATCTTGCATATATGTGTTACAAGGTTGTCAAAAAACTTTTATAGTGATTCAAGCATGCATATATGTGGTGTAAAGCTGTAAAAAAACTTTCATAATGATGAAAGCATGCTAATATATGTTCTAAGGTTGTCAAAAAACTTTTATAGTGATGAAATCATGTATATATGTGTTATAAGGCAGTCGAAAAACTTTTATAGTGATGAAATCATGCTTATATGTGTTTTAATGTTGTCAGAAAACTCTCATAGTAATTCAATCATGCATATATGTGTTCTAAGGTTGTCAAAAAACTTTTGATAGTGATTAAGCATGCATATGTGTTCTAAGGCAGTCAAAAACTTTCATAATGATGAAATCATGCTAATATGTGTTCTAAGGTTGTCAAAAATTTTTTATAGTGATTCAATCATGCATATATGTGTTATAAGGCAATCAAAAAACTTTCTTAGTGATGAAATCATGCTTATATGTGTTCTACTGTTGTCAAAAAAGTCTCACAGTGATTCAATCATGCATATATGTGTTCTAAGGTTTTCAAAAAACTTTTATAGTGCTTCAATCAAGCAAATATGTGTTCTAAGGTAGTCAAAAAACTTTCATAATGATGAAATTATGCTAATATGTGTTCTAAGGTTGTCAAAAAACTTTCATAGTGATTCAATCATGCATATATGTGTTATAAGGCAGTCAAAAAACTTTCATAGTGATGAAATTATGCTTATATGTGTTCTAATGTTGTAAAAAAACTCTCATAGTGCTTCAATCATGCATATATGTGTTTTAAGGTTATCAAAAAACTTTTATAGTGATTCAAGCATGCATATATGTGTTCTAAGGTAGTAAAAAAACTTTCATAATTATGAAATCATGCTAATATGTGTTCTACGGTTTTCAAAAAACTTTTATAGTGATTCAATCATGCATATATGTGTTATAAGGCAGTCAAAAAACTTTTGTAGTGATGAAATCATGCTTATAAGTTTTCTAATGTTGTAAAAAAACTCTCATAGTGATTCAATTATGCATATATGTGTTTCAAGGTTGTCAACAAACTTTCATAGTGATTCAAGCATGCATATATGTGGTGTAAAGCAGTCAAAAAACTTTCATAGTGATAAAATCTTGCTTTTATGTGTTCTAATGTTCTAAAAAACTCTCAATGTGATTCAATCATGCATATATATATTCTACGGTTGTAAAAAAACTTTCATAGTGATCCAAGCATGCATATATGTGTTCTAAGGTAGTAAAAAAACTTTCATAATGATGAAATCATGATAATATGTGTTCTAAGGTTGTCAAAAAACTTTCATAGTGATTCAATCTTGCATATATATGTTATAAGGCAATCAAAAAACTTTCATAGTGATGAAATCATGCTTATATGTGTTCTAATGTTGTAAAAAAACTCTCATAGTCATTCAATCATGCATATATATGTTCTAAGGTTGTCAAAAAACTTTTTTAGTGATTCAAGCATGCATATATGTGTTCTAAGGCAGCAAAAAAACTTTCATAATGATGAAATCATGCTAATATGTGTTCTAAGGTTGTCAAAAAACTTTCATAGTGATTCAATCATGTATATATGTGTTATAAGGCAGTCAAAAAACTTTCGTAGTGATGAAATCATGCTTATATGTGTTCTAATGTTGTCAAAAAACTCTCATAGTAATTCAATCTTGCATATATGTGTTCTAAGGTTGTCAAAAAACTTTCATAGTGATTCAAGCATGCATATGTGTTCTAAGGCAGTCAAAAACTTTCATAATGATGAAATCATGCTAATATGTGTTCTAAGGTTGTCAAAAAACTTTCATAGTGATTCAATCATACATATATGTGTTATAAGACAGTCAAAAAACTTTCATAGTGATGAAATCATGCTTATATATGTTCTAAGGTTGTCAAAAAACTTTCATAGTGATTCAAGCATGCATATATGTGTTCTAAGGCAGTACAAAAACTTTCATAATGATGAAATCATGCTAATATGTGTTCTAAGGTTGTCAAAAAGCTTTCATAATGATTTAATCATGCATATATGTGTTGTAAGGCAGTCAAAAAACTTTCATAATCATGAAATCATGCTCATATGTGATGAAATCATGCATATACTAGCTGGAAATCTAACTATATAAAACAAATAACTTGAAACTTTCATACCTGACAGGCACCTGTAGACGAATTTCCTCTGTCACGAAAAAAGCTGCACAACTCATTACGGACAACGTCAAAAATTAATTCATGTAAAAAGTCACGCATTGTGTCCTTAACTAGCAGGCGGACACCATCCCAAGAATTAGTAGGGTCAATCGAACGCTGGGAGTTGATGCTGGCAGGAGAACTCTAAGAGCCCTGACTGCAAGCGCCAACTACGTGTGTGGTATCCATGTTACTCCTAAACCCGAACACACGACCCTTTTTTGGTTCACCGGTTGCAGTCACCCATGCTACAACTTCAAAAGGCGGATGCTGAGTGGAGTTATCACCATATCGCTCTACCGTCTGTTGTTCGTATGACTCCTACAAAGTAATGATTACAGTATAGATTAATAATTAAGAATTACAATATTCATGATAACTTGTCTATTACATTGTTTATTAATACAATAAATACATACCGTTGTCGCTCTCGTCTTCTCTGATATGAACTCTCATGTGCCATTACGTTTATGTGTTTCAACAAACGCATCCTTGTAAGGCACGATGCCTCCTTTTTCTGCTTCTTATGAGGTTAAATGATAAAAAAATTAATTAAAAAGTATGCATAAATACTTATAAAATTGACTATATATGTTGATGAGTTACCATTTTCTTTTGGTGACTCCCAAAAGTCCTAGAAGCACTTGTGTGTAGATGTGCATCAAGTATTTTTGTTCGGTTCTATGCAACCTTTGCTGAGTGGTTTCGAAATTCATAGCTCGCTCAGTTGTCGCATATTTCATCCCAATAATCCATCATGATAGTAGAAGGGCCATGAGCCTTCCACTATAGTAGATCATCTATCCCACCAGCTGATTTTATTGTTGTAGTCTTTATATTGTACAACATGTCAACAAATCGATTGGCAGCCACCTTCTGCCACACTATCCTTGCATCCTGCTCCTCTTTTACGGTCGCAAAGCGATTCAAAGCCTACAAATAATTTCAGAAAGTTAGTGCACATGACTATAATAAAAAATCATATATAAAACACATTAGCTATGATAAACGATTGTATACCATGAATGAGGACCATAATCTTTCCAATACCTCCTTCGGGTACTCTTTCCATTGAGCGATCGGTCCTGGTAGATGCTGAAGTAGTGCCTTCCTAATTTCTCATATTTCTTCTTGTGGCTCGAACCTCGTGCTGCATATGAATTAATACACATTAACAATCAATATACACCATTTATAAGACTAGTATTGGATAAGTGAAAATGAAATACTTACGATCGATTATCAATATACAATATTTGAATGAGTCATCATGTGTTAGACTGAGAAGACCCTGCATCCGGCATTGTCTCGTGACATGTATGAATAGCTGGTGTAGGTGGGTCATGTGCAAGCGAAACATCATCTATAGAAAAATGAGTTAGAAATTCACACAATGCACATTTAAACTAATCAAGTATATAATTAGTTAAATGATATACCTATTGAAGCAGCCCGTAAAGATGAAGGTTGAGATTGGCTACCATTGGGTGCTCGACCACTGTGACCTCCACGAACCATATTTTAACAAATAAAAATTTTATTTGGATTAGTTACACAACTCTATATCTTCATCGATACATAATCAAATCATAAATAACTTCATGCAGGCATGCATACAGTCGCATCAAACATTGTAATACATTCAAATCATTCACATCAAACATTGCAATACATTCAAATATAAGAGCATATGAGAAAGTGATGTGGTATGTATTATAAGATGTATTTCACTAGCTCGAGTATGTTTCTTCATCACTTGTTTGACTTTCATATTTTTCTTCTTCTTCCTCCTCCTCTTTGTCTTCTTCTTCATTGGGCGCCCATCTACTTGGTATATCATTTGGATCACATTCTTTCATACATGTGTCATCGGACAATGGAGATATGACATGCATACCATGTGTGACATCGTGACCATAAGAGAAGTCATACATATCATCTGATTGATAATAATTACCCTCTTCAACAATCTTGTATTCCTGTAATTGATCATACTCGGGGTATAGTTTAGACTTCACCTTACAAACTGCCTACCATTCATTTCTATCTGACTTTCTTGTATTCGGATATGAAGTATAGTAAACTTGTTAAGCTTGCGAGGCTAATATGAATGGTTCATATGTTCCAAACCTTGATTTATGATTCAAATCCATATATGGATTATCGTGCACCACATCCACCCGTGCATCAAAATTGTTCTAAAATTCTTCACCATGAAGTTTTCAATTCTGATAATTACTCACAAAACCCTTCCTGTATAGGTGATGTCTAACGCCATGAGGTTTTACAAATCGATTGTTCTTACACATCGTGCAGGGGCATCTGATCTAACCAGTGAGATCTATTGTACTGACACTTGTCGTTGCAAATTCAATAAAACTGTCAACACCATCCATATATTCAAGTGATACCTCATTGTCAACTGTCCTACGATACATACATTCACGGTTTGCAGCCATTTTGTCCTATGATTGTGAACACCCCAAAATTTTCAAAAATTTGTAAATATTCCCTTTTTGCCCTTTATCTTCATTTTCTGGTTAATTGAGTCACTTTTAAATATAAATCCCATATTATTTCTCAAGTTTTCTGAAATTAAATTCATTTTGTGTATCTAACTCAATTTCGGATCCGGATCCAGATAAAATATCCAAATCTGAGCTTCGTTATCCAATGCTTAAAATCAAATTCTCGATATTTCCAAACTAACATTTCGAAAAGCTCAGACAGTTCGTCCGGTATCCGTTTGGATCCATCGAATTATATTTCTCAATTCGAGGTTTAAAACTCGAACATTTTCTCAAAACCTGGGTCCAAACCCATTCTTCTGAAGAAATTTCCCCGAAATGGTCCGAAATTCTTAGAAAAATGCTTTTATAAATATTTTTTAGAAAAATACAAAAAAATTAGTGTTTAATCTTTGTTTATTATAAAAACTTAGATTTTTGTTCCAAAAACACAAAAAAATGGAAAATCCTGCAAAAAATAAAAAAAAAAACGGAAAAACTACGAGAAAAATAAGTGGTTTTTAAAGATTTTGCCAAAAACCTCTTCTTGAGCCATTTTATAAAAAAATTTAAAAAAAAAGAGGGAATCCTTCTTTTGGAAAATTGAGAAACGGCGAACGACCATCCCCCGCGCACTCGTCTCTCTCACTCCTACCCTCCATCTTCAACAACCTCTGCTCCCTCAACCTCTCATCTTCAACCAAAAGCCCCTCTCTCGAATGCTCCCCTTCTTCTTTAAAAGGGGAGCACACAAGAGGAGGAAGGATCTGTCTCCTACCTCTCCATTTACCCCATCTTCTTCTTCCGTCTTCTTTTCTTCTTCCTCTGGTTTCCCTTTGCCGATTGATCTTCAGAGCTTTGTCATATCTACAGAGTATAGGAGACGCCTCTCCTTCTCCAATAAAAACAAAAACAATCTGGTAAAAGCCTCTCCCCTCTTCTCTTGGTTTTTTTTTTCCTTGGATTTTTCAGTTTGGCCCCATTAAAGCATCCATGGTAGCAGCGAATTGTTTATAGCAATATCGCTCTACCTATATGCAACATCAATGGAATGTCTGATTCCAACATTTGCTTTTGTTTTTTTTATCTTTTTTTTTTAATTTAAGTAATTTGAATGTCGATTGATTCAGTATTTTCCTGTATTCAGATCCCATTTTCTCTTTTATTTCAATTTCTGATTTCTTGCAGATTCAATTTCTTGCTTTAATGATGTTTGATGATCATTCTTTCTCTTCGACTGTAGATTTGTGGTTGTGTCTTTTTATTATTTATATTTGTTGTCATTATTTCGAACCGATATATAGTTAGATTTCTAAGCAATTTTCCTTTGATGCATGTTCTTGTCTTCAGTACCACTTTTCATCTTGCAACCTCACGTAATATGTCACTTGCGTTTGAATTAAACCCAAACGACTGAGCGTCAGCACTTTGCAGACCTCAACATCTGCAGTGAAGTGCCTTGCTCGGCTGAGAAAAAGCTGGGTTCACAATTTGATTTATAGTGAGGGTGGATTCTACGTTGGCTTAATTCCATTCCAAACCATGGGTCGGCATCACTTTCTGTTTCATTTCACCTGCGAATTCCTATTTCAGCATCACTCGTTTATTTCCATATGCCTGTCTTTTGCACTTATTTTATCAACTTTTGATTATTTCAGCTGCCTGTTATATTTCTCATTTACCTTTGATTTCCAGTTTTAGATTTCATTCACATTTATTCCTTTCATGTTCAGCACTTGCGCCCGAATTGTAGTACCCATTAGCATCATTCATCACTCAACAGTTGCATTTCATTTGTAAATTTTCCTGTATATTATGCATATCTTGTTTATTTCACCGTATGTACACATTCATACCCAAAAGGTATACATCCAAGTAATGTAACCATGCTTGAGGAATCCACATCCCCCCTGCTTATATCTCAGAATTATACTGGTGTCACCGCCTGCTAGGAATTTAAATCTTGCTGGTTTAAGCTCTAAATATGGCATTGGACATTGGGACGATCGGTTAAGCTCCATTGCCTGCGTACATGGTTAATGAAGGGGTCTAAATGTTGATACTTAACAATTAACAATGGATTTTGAGGTTCTTATCAACAAATATGTCCTGACTTAGTAGACCTCAAGGGGTAATCAAACAAGAGACTCATCACTGCGAATAAAGTTAAAACAACATAATAGCAAAGTCTCTGTGTGGACAGATTTTTTTTTTTTAAAAAGGGTTGTATATATAACATTTCACCATACAGGAAATATCATCCAAGAGGTGTGGATGGGCTGACGAAGGCTGCAGGAGGGGATCATATCTATTTATCCAATAAGTATCATGCTTGGGTGAATGTTGACCTGTCATTGAGAAAAGCTTGGTGGGTTTCTTGGATGCCAGTTGACAAACCTGGTCAGGCAAAAACTGGCCTTCATGCTCTTACATCTATACTTCACTAGCACAAATTTCTTTTTTTTTTCTTTTCTTTCTTCTGTAAGACGCATGTGTATATTTCTATGTTTTAGATCGATTGTGTGTTTTCTTTGGTTTCCTTAGGAGTCCAAAGTATCCACTTCCAAAGATATGGACTCTCGTATGTCTACAAATGCAAGTATAGGGATAGTAGCAGAAGTTTTGATTTTTGATTCACTGATAGAAATAGATTAATTTACTTTCCAAATGATTAACAGGTCTTCATTCAGGAGGATTTACATGAAAGCAGGGTGATATTTTCGGTATGTATGAATTCTCTTGATTTTTCTTTTAGTCTAATCATGTTATTTTGTATGGATAGCCTAGGTTTTTCTACCTATCCCCTTTAAAAGTTCAAGCCCAAAATGGAATATTGAAAATAACAAATGGCTATATTTATGTTTACTCATACATGAGCTGCTTGAATGAATGGAAAAGCGTACATCAAGTCTTGGTTAGCAGTTGATCAGCTTGCTGAGAAGATAAGTGCCACTGATTTTGAGGGTAATGACATGAACATTTTATTTGTTCAAACCTTTATGTAAGGAGGTCCTGGTAGCATTGCCATGAAGCCACAAAGTTACCTGAAGAGGATTCTGAGAGTGACCTGGCTATTGAATAGGCATCTGATAGATGCGATCCAACAGGACTGTCCCTTGGACGTCCATTTGGTTCTAGTGATTGACGATGGAGACTCCGAATTGTTGGTGCCTTCAACTTTCACCTGTGCTCTAGGTGACAAAGAGGGTCTGGGTTATAGGGAAATTTTGGGATAGGACCTATTGATTCATCTCCTGCAGATGGGCTGTTACATTCTGTCCATCATACTGTGTCTATGCAACAATTTGACAACATTAGGATACAAATGGAAAATGAAGTAGATGGAGAATTATCTGGTATCTTATGTTTGTCCTCTGAAGAAGCTGAACATGAATCAGAATCATGGACATTCTCTATACGTGTCACTGCCACATGTGCATTTTTTTTTTACCCCTTCATTAGTGCTCCACTACCCTTCTTCCAGCATTTCACTTAATCATACAACACCATCATCATCCCCTCATCACTCCCCTGTGTATTCGCGGTATAACAGTGATTTGCTGCATCTCCATTGCAACATATCATCTAATATTATCATATTTATATCTTTATTCACTGTTTTTATAAACATCCACCTACTACATTCCTTCACTTAGCATACCTTACTTGCTACCCATTTTAGTCCACAGTCTCTGCACTTCATCACCCTCCATCACCTATAACCTTTTTTTTTTCTCTTCATTTCCTACTGTATTTTTTTTAGACTCACAGCAGTACCCCTGCACTGCTGTGATGTCCCCCTTTTTACCTACAGCAGTGCTTGGCACTGCTGTAGCCTCTAAAACATACCTACAGCAGTGACAATGCACTGCTGTGGTTTTCCTTTCAAATTCCTACAGTAATGTCTCACATGACTACAAATCCTAGTGATGCCAAGCATTATTGCAATCTCACTATACCCTCTAGCAGCACATTACCCACACCTTTACACCCCTGTGCACGTTTCCAGTAGCACCCCAACTCCTTCCATCTTCACTAAACCCTTACTATCTACCACAAGCATCCACCCTCTTCATGACAATCCAAATGTAGTTGTAGATTCCATGTATCTATCCCCCTTTCTCACTAGTTTGATGTATTATATATAAGCATTCTTCACTTGGTTTAATCATTAATGGAGTATATATATATATATATATATATATATATATATATATATATATACATATATATATATATACATACATATATATATATATATATATATATATATATATATATATATATATATACATATATATACATATATATAGATATATACATATATATATATGCACTTCAGACTTTCCCATCAATTTATTGCTATATCTTCTGTAAATTTTCTGTAAAATTATCTGACATTCATTAAAGTCTTACCCATTATGCTTTTATGTATGTTATTTATACTTCATTTTCCCTTTTCATTTTCATTAATGTTTCCAGCTTTATAGTTACATTTGCTATAGTCTTATTTATTTAGCATGAGCATTTTGATACACCTGTATTTGGCTTAGATATGACTAGATGTTTGACAATCTATTCAAACATGACATCTCCTTCTTATTACTTGTGCTAATTCTTTGTTTTGCAGGGATACATGAAAGGTATTTTTCTCTCTCTTATTTAAGGGTAGCTAGATGTCAATTAAGAATCTTATGTTTTTAGCATTATATTATAATAAATGAGCATTGTAAATGTCATAAATGGTTGGGTTTTCATGTTTTTTGCCTTTATTTTCCAAAATCTCACAATGGTAAACCACGAATGGCACGTGCACCATTTTATAAAAGGTAATTAATCATAAGTTGACGATTTGCATCAATGGCCATAGTCAAGATGTGAATAAGACTTAGGATTTTTATCTTTTACGAAATAACATTGGATCCGTTTTCAAAATTCATCATATTTTTCCTTAAATATTTTCTTCTTTTATCAGAATTAAACTTAAAATTAACTAAAAAACATATACCAATGGCCATAGTCAGGGTATATTGAGAATTAATTTCATTTGAAATTCTATAAAAGCACCAAATATGTTTTATTCTTTTTGAATTTAAATATAGATTATTATATAATACATTCAATGACCATAGTCAGGGATGTATTATATTTTCAATCTTATTTTAATTCATTTAAAGAATGAAATAGCTTTTCAAAAACCAATTTCAAATTCTTTAAATTCATTCATCATTCAGGATAGAATTGCATCATATTTTCAAAATTCTTTTAAAAAACCCAAGTGATTTTGAACATCTTTTCTTCAATTTCTACTTCAAACTCATCAATTCTATCTCTTCTTCAAAGTCCAAATTTTGACTTTGAAACAAAATTCAAAGTTCAATTTAACTTTGATTCATTTTCTAAATTCCAAAATCAAGTTTCAAATTCAAAGTCCAATTTGACTTTGAGATTCATCCTCAAATCAATTCTGAAATTCCAAAAATCAAAGTTAGATCCTAATCTCAACTTGGATCCAGATTTCCAAGTATGAATCCAAATTCACTTTGGATCTCAGACTTCAGATCCAAAAACCATTCTAGGATCCAGAATCCAACTCCATCTTGGATCACAGATTCAGATCCAAAACCCATTCTAGGATTCAGAATCCAATTCCACTTTGGATCTCAGACTTCAGATCCAATTCCATTTTCAGGATCCAGAATCCAATTCTATCTTGGATCTCAAATTTCAGATCCAAAATCCATCTTAGGGTCCAGAGTCCAGCTCTATTTTTTGATCTCAGATTTCAGATCCAGATCCATTTTAGGATCGAGAACCCAAATCTACTTTGGATCTCAAACTTCATATTCACTCCATTCTAGGATCCAGAACCAAATTCTACTTTGGATCTCAGACTTCAGATCCAAATCCATCTTAGGATCCAGAATTCAATTCCATTTCCAATTCTAGATTTCAAATCCAATTCCATCTACAGATTGTTATGACAATGAAGCCATACATGATACTTCAAGTACAAGGTTTTGATGATAAGCAAGTGGAATCAACTGCATTTCAGCCAAGGCTATAAAGAAATTGAAGAATTCGATGAAGAATCTTTGAAGACTAGTGTGCAAATGTTTAATTCATTAAAAGTCTTAGATTCTTGTAAGAGCCTTACTTAGAGTGCATATTTAAGTTGCATTTCACCTTAAAAGTCTTTAGAAAAACTTTTCTAAAAAGAACCCTCATGAAAATCTTTTTAGAAAACTCTTTTCTTAAATTTTCATGTTTATTAGTCGACCAATAGACTTACCAGTCGACTAATCCTTTCGCGCCATATTTTCTAAAAAGTCATTTTTGTCAAATTAGTCGACCGAAGGTTTTATCAGTCGACTGGACAGAATGTCTGTTTTCTGGAAAATTAGCAGCAGTCGACTAATGGTTTTATCAGTCGACTGAACAGAACATGTGTTTTCTGAAAATTTTAGCAGCAGTCGACTAATGCTTTTTATCAGTCGACCGAACAAAATGTTTGTTTTTCAGAAGATTTTTTAGCAGCAGTCGACTAAAAGGTTTTTCAGTCTACTGATGATATTATCAGTCGACTAACTTTTCTCAAGTCGACTAAGTTTCAAAAGTTCAGATTTTCAAACGGCTCGATTAACAGATCAGTCGACCGACGATAACTGTCAGTTTACTAATAACTAACTATTAGTCGACTAACTGATGTTTCAGTCGACTAATTTTGCCGTTTTCCTGAAACTTCAAAAAGGCGTGTCTTTTCATTTTTCAAGCGTTTTGATCGTTCAAAATGGACTGTTTTGACACCCTTTCATACTCTCAACGTATGGAATCTTTGAACTATAAATATGAGTGCATTTTACACTCAATAAAACAAGAATTTAATCGATTTGAATCATTTACTTATTGCTTTTCACTCCTATTCATTCAAGTATTTGTTTTCTCACTCACGTGATATTTTCACTTCAGTTTTTCACTCAAATCACTTTGAGAGATAGTGAATTCGTGAGTAGAGTATTTCAACAACCTCAAAAGCCAATTGCATCTCATTTGCATTCAAAAGAAAGGCTCATAGGTTGTTTTGTAAGTTGTTACTTATTTTCTGTAAAAAGAAGGACTCCTTGGTGTAAATGAGTTGTTTGCTTTCAGTAGGGTTGTTACTGAAAGTGGGACCAGTTATGGTCTGTGTGATCTTGTAGTTTACAAGGTTGATAGTGAATATCTCAAGCGGGTTTTGCTTGGGGACTGGATGTAGGTCGGGTTAGACCGAACCAGGATAAAATCTTGTGTTCTTTGTGTGTTTGCTTTGAGATTTGCAAAATCATTAAATATTTCGCAGACAATTTTTAAAAGCACTATTCACCCCCCCTCTAGTGCTCGTTGCCTCGATCCTAGTGCACTTTCATTTGGTATCAGAGCACAGGTTTGCTATTACTTTGATTTGACCATCATCTAGCATGGCAACTACAACATCTGAGCACAAAGAAGGAAGCTCCTCTGTTCGTCCTCCTCTCTTCGATAGAACAAACTATGGATACTGGAAAGTAAGAATGACAATATTCTTGCAATCCATGGATCTCGATATCTGGAGAGTTGTTTCAGAAAAGTACCAAACTCCATCAACTGATTTCAGCCGATGGACCGATGATGAAAAGAAGACTGCTTCACTGAATGCCAAAGCCATGAATGCATTATATTGTGGCGTTGACAAGATAGAATTCAATCGCATCTCTCAATGCTCTACAACAAATGAAATTTGACATACTCTTCTAGTAACTCACGAAGGTACGTCAAAAGTAAAGGAATCTAAAATTGCTTCTTTAGTTCATAAATTTGAATTGTTCAAAATGAAGCAAAATGAATCTATATCGGACATGGTAACTAGAATGACCGATATAACTAACACTTTGAAATCTCTTGGAAAAGAATATTCACAAGTGGATTTAGTAATAAAGATTCTAAGGTGTTTAACTCCTGAATGGGAGAGAAAAACCACTGCTATTGAAGAAGCAAATGATCTCAATACTCTCACTCTTGAAGACTTAGTTGGTAACCTAATGACATATGAGGTCCAACTTCAAGACAGACAAGAAGAAGAGCCTAGGAAGAAATCTCTTGCTTTTAAGGCTACTTCTGACTCAGAAAATTCAGAAGATGAAGATATTGCCCTCATCACAAGGCAATTCAGAAGATTCATCAAAAAGGGAAGATTTCAAAGAAAGGCAAAGAAAGCAGATTCTTCCATTCCCAATGAAGTAAAGTGCTTTAACTGAAAAAAGGCAGGACATATCAAGAAAGATTGTCCTCTTCTCAAATTCAAGCCCAAGGACCAATTCAAGAAGAAAAAAGCATTTCAAGCATGTTGGGATGATAGTGACTCCTCTTCCGATGAAGAATCAAATGAAGAAGTTGCCAACATGTGTTTTGTAGCACAAGAAGATTCGGTAAGTCAATTTGACTATAATGAGTTATTTGAAGCATTTAATGATTTATATGCTAAATTTAAGAGTCTTAGTTCTAAAAATAAAGAGTTAAAAACTGAAAATTTAACTCTTGACTCTCAAAATAAAGTGTTAATTCAAGAAATAGAAGATCTCAAGAAGGAAAATTCTTGCCAAGCACTATAGATAAAAGAAATTGGAGTTAGAACCAATCTCTTACAAAAAGAAATATCTAGTCTTAAAGAAAAGTCAAATGATCTTCTTTCTATAGTGACCAAATTCACAAATGGTCAAGAGAATCTAGAAAAACTTCTTGGTTCTCAAAGATGCTCGGTTAATAAAACCGGATTGGGATATAGCTTCTTTGATACTCAAAATAAACCAAACTATGTGGTGAAAAATCAAAGACATTATTCTCAACCTTTTGTTCATAAAACTAAACTTTCTAGTTCTAATAGAAATGCATCTAGATATGATTATTCTAGACATGTTTATTCTAAATTCTTTTATAGAAAGAATATTTATTATCAAAGGAAACCAAAATCCAAATGGATATGGGTTCCTAAGACTAACTCTCATGGACCCGAAAATAGAAAGGGGTCAAATGCTCTGTTTTCTGATTTTGTTGTAGGTACACAACATAAGGAGCAAATGGATATTGGACAACGGTTGTTCCAAACATATGAATGGAAGGCCGGAGTTATTTTCCACCCTCCAAAATAAGGATGGAGGAACCGTCACCTTTGGTGACAATAACAAGGGAAAAGTGATAGGTATTGGTAATATTGGTAATCCAAAATTTCCCTTGATAGAAAATGTTCTTTTAGTAGATGGTTTAATGCATAATTTAATATCTATCAGTCAATTATGTGATAAAGATTTTCATGTTTCTTTTGAAAATGATTTATGCTTAATTTCTGATTTTCAATCTAAAAAGATCATTTTTAAAGGTAAAAGAAGAAACAATGTGTATGAACTATATCTAGATGAATTACCCTCTTTTAATGAAAAATGTCTTATTGTTTCAAATGAAATTCAATGGTTATGGCACAAGAGACTTGGACATGTTAACTTTAAAATTATTTCAAAGTTATCCAAGAATGATCTTGTAAGAGGCCTACCTAGAATACCATATAAAAAGGATCACTTATGTGATGCTTGTCAAAGGGGTAAACAAATCAAGAGTTCTTTTAAAGCAAAAGATATAGTTTCAACAAAACGTCCTCTTGAACTTTTACATTTAGATCTATTTGGACCATCTATAATTCAAAGTTTAAATAGTAGCAAGTATGCTTTTGTTATAGTAGATGATTATTCTCGGTTTACATGGGTGATTTTTCTAAAAAGCAAAAATGATGCTTTTTCAGAATTTTCTAAACTTTGTAAAAGAATTACAAATAAAAAATCTACATCTATTATTAAAATTTGTAGTGATCATGGTGGTGAATTTGAAAATGAATCTTTTCTAAAGTTTTGTGATTTACATGGTATATCTCACAACTTTGCTTTTCCTAGCGCGGCTCCACAAAATGCAGTTGTTGAAAGAAAGAATAGAACTTTGCAAGAATGTGCTAGAACCATGCTTTAAGATAAAAATTTACCAAAATACTTTTGGGCTGAAGCAATTAATACATCATGTTATTGTAATCGTCGCAAAATTTTTCCCGTCTTCCCTTCCTTGTGGAAGAGAGAGGAAAATGCTTTCGCGATTCAAACTTGACCGGATTTTGGAAATTGTTTTGAAATACTCGCCTCCGTTTTGAAAATTGTGGGAGAATCTATGAGATGGGGCTCGACCTGTCGGTACGAGGTTCGACCGTTCCTGCCGCCTTTAACAGGGGTAATCGAACCAAGGACCAAAATTGTGCTTGACTTAGTGAAATTATCGAAATCGTGTTCTATCCTAAATGCACAGAGAATTCAGGCATGTGCTATGAGAATTTTGGAAAATGTAAATTGGAAAATATGATGTATGCTTAGAAAACATTTGAAGTTAAAAAATATTTCTCAGGGAAAAAGATGGAAATCAATCTCTCAGAAAAACTCAGACGAAGAAGATTTGAAATCTCGAGAAAATTTATAAAGAGTTGGAAAACTATGAAGAAATAAGAATCTCGGGAAAATTTTGAGAAAGTTTATAAGGACTTGGAAAACCATGAAGAAATGAGAATTTCAGGAAAATTTTAAGAAAATTTATAAAGACTTGGAAAACCATGAAGAAATGAGAATTTCGGGAAAAATGGAAGGAATTCTTGAGAAAAGAAGAATACTTGAAAAGGAAAACACTTCTCAGGAAAACTCGGACTTTGAGAATTTTCTTAGGAAAATGATGAAAAATTTGTAGGAAAACTCTTTGGAGAAGGAAATTCAAAACTTAGGAAATTGAAATCCTGAGAATTTTATCTTTGAAATATCTGAAAATCAGCTTTTTATTCTTGAGAAAGATTAAAATTCCTTTTGAAAATGGATCTTAAGAAAATAACTTTTTAAGGAAAATCACAGGAAAACTTTGATTTGGAAAATCCAACTTCGAATATCATCATAGTTTCTTGAGAAATCGATTCCATGAAGTGAAAATCTCTTAAGAAAATCATGAGAAAAACCGATGATGCAGATGATTTGCATGAATGAATGCACTTTGAAAAGATTTCTGAAAAATTAGTTGGAAAAATGTGGATTAAGCCAAAGTAAATCCTTCACATATTCTGACTGTGGCCATGAATATGTTCAGAGTTTACTTGAGTTAATTCACAATATTTTGAAAATTTAGAAATATGATGTGCATTTTTAAGATAGCCTAAAAGTGTAGGCTCAATGTGACTGGTAGAAAAATGATGGATCTGGGTCTCGTCCATATTCCGACTAGGGCCGTAAATATGGACTCCACCAAGTTCATCAACTCTCTAAGAGTTAGTGCACGTGCCATTCGTGTTCATCCATGGTGAATTTTGAAAATTTAGATATATGCATCATAGAATCAGGATAATACAGAAATCAACTATATGAGATGCATCCTAATCTAAGCAGTAAAAGTAAATCTTATTCCAAGGTTTACATTGGATTGTTACATTGCATAACATAAAGTAAAAAAAAATTGAGATGGAGCCAAGGAATCAACATCTTCTAGCTTTTCCTGCAAAATGAGGGTTAGTACAAGATAACCAAGGAAATGGGTATATATACTATATACGACAAAGATATACAGGTAAATATAGAAATACTTGAATTTATGATGAATGATATATGATAATGAAGATATATTTACAAAAAGTAAAAGAAAAGAAAAATATAGGTGATAACAAGTGCACATGAAGGGATATATATATATATAAAGTATATATATACATATATATATATATATATATATATACATATATATATACATATATACGTATACATATAGGTAGATATACAATAGATATCGATATATATATACCTATAATAAGGAAATATACATATAAAGGAAAATTCCATATAATGGGTAAAATCAGAAAATACAGGTATAGACAATTTCTGTAGGGGATTTCACAAAGCTGTAATTTCTAAATTATAACATATTTTTCAGTAAAATCGAGTATGGAGCTTCTCTATATATAAAAAATGAAGCATGCAAGAGATGATGTATAGATCATGAACGGATATGGATATATTCGTTCATGAATGTGACTAATTATCAAGACTGCACACCTGCAGCAGAAAAATGGATACATGCAGGAAATGATTTTCATAAGCCATTCATACAACCAAAACAGTTGATTTTCACACAGCCATTCATAAAATCAATTGTAGGAAATGATTTTCATAAACCCTTCACATAGCTAATGGCAGGAAATGATTTTCACACAGCCATTCACATAGCTAATGGCAGGAAATGACTTTCATGAGCCATTCACATAGCTAATAGTAGGAAATGATTTTCACACAGCCATTCACATAGCTAATGGCAGGAAATGATTTTCACACAGCCATTCATATAGCTAATCGCAGGAAATAATTTTTTTCACACAGCCATTCATATAGCTAATAGCAGGAAATGATTTTCACACAACCATTCATATAGCTAATAGCAGGAAATGATTTTTTTCACACAGCCATTCATATAGCTAATAGCAGGAAATGATTTTCACACAGCCATTCACATAGCTAATGGAAGGAAATGATTTTCACACAACCATTCTCTTAGCTAATAGCAGGAAATGATTTTCACACAGCCATTCATATAGCTAATAGCAGGAAATGATTTTCACACAGCCATTCACATAGCTAATGGCAGGAAATGATTTTCATAAACCACTCACACACCCAACTGCAGGAATTGATTGACTTTGAAACAGGAAATTCAAAATTCAAAATAAAACATGACCTACCTAACGTAAAACAGTAAAACCAACAGGAAATTCAAGAATTAAAGAAACAGGAAATTCAGGAGAAAACAAGCAGGAAATTACAGAAAATTAAAGCGTTAATCAACAAGAAATCAAACAAATGCTAAACTGAAAACAGGAAATCATCTGCCATGAAAGAAAACAGATAATGAAAGCAACAGGAAATTAAGAAAAAAAATGTATTAAACAACTAATAAATGAAAATTAGGAAATGAAAATATAACAAACACATAAAACAGAACTATGAATCAATCAACAGAATTTAACTAAAGGATCAACTACAGAATAGAAGATTGGACAATGAACAAAACAAAAATCTGGAATCGCAACTATCTATTTTTTTTTTTTTTTTCAAAAAAAATCAATTGATCATGGGGAAGAAGGATAAGATGAAGAATCTGAAGTAGAAGAAGAAGAAGAAGATGCAGAACTTACAATGTGGCCGGATGGATTAGAAAAGAGGGTCGATTTTTCCTTTTCTTGGCTGATGGATTGAAAGGGGATGGGGAAAAACGCTGGCTGGATTCCCTACAGCTGAAGGAAGATGGGTAAAACGTCTGCTGAGTCTCCTCTGCTGGTAGGCTGATGTTTGATAAGAAGACCCCTGCTAGACTGAAGGTGAATGGTATTCACGCTGGATGCAGGGATTGCCGGCTGGATCTCTTACTGCTGGTGGGCTGGGCTTCCTGCTGAAGGTGGATGTGCGGCTGGGGCTGAAGATGTTGAAGACCACGTTGGCTGTGCTGAAGGATGTGCGGCAACTTCTGGTGGGTTGAAGAAATGATGGGCAGTTGGCTGGATGGATTGAAGGAAATGGAATGGACAGCATCCGTTGGATCTCCTGTTGGTGGGCTGGACCTCCTGTTGGGATGAAGAAGATGATGCTGGTGGTGGAAGACTCTGCAAAACCAAAAACGTCTCCAATTCAATCGGCTACCTCCCCCCTTTCATCGATCCATAGCCTCCCTTCTTAAAGAATTTTGAATGTCCTCTTGAAGGAAACCTCAGCCCTCCATTTATGAGGTTCCGTTACCTCATTTTTAAAATTTTTTTCTTTGAAATAGCCGTTTCAAGAGGGGCGCATTCCCTTTTTTTTCAAAATTTGGTTTCATTTCCCTAAGTTTTAGGCAAAATCAAATTTATGACTTTAGGGAAATTCGGCTATGCCATTTAAGGCTACCTCCTAAAAAAATTTTTTATTTAAACAAATCAATAAAAAGAAATAAAATAAAAAGTGAGTATTGAAATAAATGAGAGGCTTTTAAGGAAATGCCACCTCAACCCACTTTTAAAATCCTTTTGAAAACAAAGTTTTTGTTTTGTTTTTTAAAGTCTTTTATTTGCAATTGGGGTGCCACATGTGTGTGGGCCCACTAACTAAAATAAATAAATAAATAAGTATTGAGAAATTAAAAAGAAAAATTTGCAAATTGGTACGATCTTCGGGTGGGTCCCGCTTGAAAATAAGAAACTTACCTGGGAATCTGAGTATGATGCTAGTTCAAAGGCGAGTCCCGCTCCATTTATTTGAAAATACGAGATAAAACATTATTTGTTTTCAAGAATTTAGAAAAATTGGTTTTTCAGGGCAAAAATATGGATAAAATAAATGTAAAAAATTTTGTAAAGAGATTTAAAATCTTTTTGCAAAAAGTCTTGAGATAAAAATTTTAAAATTAATATCCAAATATCCAGATTGTTTTCCTTGAGAAAAACTTTTGTAATTCAACATTCTGGGGGTAAAATGGGAAAAATTGGTAACTTTGAATACCCAGGGTTTTTAAAAATCAATTTGAAAAAGTTTAAAAATCAAATCTGGATTGACAATTTTGAAAATCAGGAGTTCTAGATCTCAAACTGACATGCTATGCAGTGAAATGATGCAATGCTATGCAAAGACATGTTCTATGAAATGTCACTTTGAGCTCGAACTTGGAAATTTTAGCTTTTTGTCCAGAAAAAGGATTTTGAAATTTCGCAATTTGAAGATGTCTCTGAACCTAAATATAGAAATTTTGAGGCTCAAGAATGAAATTTTAGACTTTCTGCAAGGTTTAATCTCGGAAAATAACCATTTTGCCCTTCATTGCTTCCGAAGAACTGAAATGTGCCGATTGAGGGCGATGTCAAGAAGATGAGTGAAAAATTGGGGTGTTTACAGATGCCCCTCTTTGCTACTAAGCCGGCTCGTGGCCGAGCTTAGTGGCAAAGAAAAACACTCCAAATTTGGGCTATAAAAAAATGCCCCAGTTAGAAGAATCTGACTGGGTATGAAGAAATTAGCCCGGTGAAGATGATAGATATGAAATGGAGAATAAAAGGGAAAGACTCACTCTGTGAGAATGAAATTCAGGTTTATGCCCTTAACCTGGATGAGACAGAAATACCTTGTATGGAACGAAGCTCAGATTTTAACCTTTGACCTGATTGGGGAATGAAAATATCTCATTAAAATGAGATTCAGGTTTGTACCCTTAACATGATCGGGTGGAAAATGGAATACCTCTTTGAATGAGGCTCAGGTTTATACCCTTATCCTGATCGGGTGAAAAATGAAATACCTCTTTGAATGAGGCTCAGGTTTATACCCTTATCCTGATCGGGCGGAAAATGAAATACCTCATCAAAGGAGGCTCAGGTTTGTACCCTTATCCTGATCGGGCAGAAAATGGAATATTGGAAGGTGAATAGTACAACTTTTTCGAGGCGATGGAAATGAAATTGTAAGAGGCAATTTTGGAAAATGATCAAGACGATCTGGTGAATTTTTTATCATTGTGAAATATGAATAAGGTAAGGAGTAAGACGACTCTTTCAACAACGCGAAAGATGGATATGGCAATCTTTTGACGAGAATAAGGTAACTCTTTCGGCAACGCGAAAGACAGACAAGGCAAACTCTTTCAGAGAAGAGTAAGGCAACTCTTTTGACAATGCAAAAGATGAATAAGGAAATTTTTCCAACGAAGAATAAGGCAACTCTTTCGGCAATGCGAAAGATGAACGCAGGCGATCCAAAGAAATAAGGCGATTTTTTTTATAACGCGAAAAATGATAAAGGTAATCCAAAGAAACAAGGCGATTCTTTCGACAACGCGAAAGATGATAAAGGTAATCCAAAGGAATGAGGCGATTCTTTTGACAACACGAAAGATGTTAAGGCAATCCAAAGGAGTAAGGTGATTCTTTCGACAACGCGAAAGATGACAAAAGCGATCCAGAGAAATAAAGTGATTCTTTCGACAATGCGAAAGATGATAAAGGCGATCCAAAAGAATACGGCGAGTCTTTAGACAACGCGAAAGATGACAAAGGTAATCCAAAGGAACAAGGCGATTCTTTCGACAACGCGAAAGATGACAAAGGTAATCCAAAGGAATGAGGCGATTCTTGCGACAACACGAAAGATGATAAGGCAATCCAAAGGAATAAGGCGAGTCTTTCGACATCGCGAAAGATGACAAAGGTAATCCAAAGGAATAAGGCGAGTCTTTCGACAACGCGAAAGATGACAAAGGTAATCCAAAGGAGTAAGGCGATTCTTTCGACAACGCGAAAGATGATAAAGGTAATCCAAAGGAATAAGGCGAGTCTTTTGACAACGCGAAAGATGACAAAGGCAATCCAAAGGAACAAGGCGATTCTTTCGATAACGCGAAAGATGACAAAGGCAATCCAAAGGAATAAGGCGATTCTTTCGACAATGCGAAAGATGACAAAGGCAACTTAAAGGAACAAGGCGATTCTTTCGACAACGCGAAAGATGACAAAGGCAATCCATTCGGAGAGAAGGCTAATCTTTCAACAACGTGAAAGATGATAAAGGCTATCCTTTCGGAGGTAAGGCTAATCTTTCAACAACGTGAAAGATGATAAAGGCTATCCTTTCGAAGATAAGGCTAATCTTTCAACAACGTGAAAGGCGACAAAGGAAAATCTCTCGAAGGGGTCAAGATACATCAATATAGACATCAAGCTCTCACTTAACGTCAGGATAGCTAGAAAATATTGTCAAAATGTTGAAAATTTTGTTGATTCAAAGTAATTGAAAATGATGCTCATTGTTGTGAAAATATTCCTTCTTTTCTACCTGAAGTATTACCTCCAAACAGGATTGACTTCATAGAATCAAGATTTGGAATCCAAATTGCTTGCGATTGACCTTCTTCAAAGAGGTTATCAATTTCCTTGATATGAACAAGAAAGAGAATTTGATATCATGAAAGCAATCTATGAAAGAATATTGATAATAGAATTTCACAAATTTAAAGAAGATTCTTGATAAATGTGGCAGTTTGATATCCTGGAAGCTTCTCTCATGATAATCTTTCTGCACTCTTTCGGGCTTTGGCTACATTCTCCTTCATTTTGGAGATGTTCTAATTTTCTTTCTTTCTTTCTTTTTCCTCTCTTTCTCTCTTTTTTGGAAGGGTACGTTACAAACTCCTTCAACTTGGAGATGTTTCAATCCTTTTTTTGATGATATTGGCTCATGGGTTAGAGATCTTTGGATGATAGCGGAAATTAAATATCTTTTGGGGATTGTCGGGAAGTTCATCGCATCTACCTTCATCTCGACAGTGCTTTGGACTTTCCCTGGAAGGATCCGTCGCAAACTCCGTCATCTTGGAGATGTTTCAAATCTTCTTTGGCTCCGGGGGTCTACTCGCTTAATTCGCCTTCATCTTGACGACAAGTGAGAGATCTCTTTTGCGGATATTTAATTGCAGCTTAGGTGATTTTGAGGAGACAGGGCTTGGATGAATTCTCTCTTTTCTCGCACTCAGGATATTTCCACTGCCTCATTTTTACAAGAATGGTCTTTAAAGATGTGTCATTGACTGCGATCAATATCAATCATCTATGGCTTTGCAAAAACATTGAATCTTCTTTTCTAGCCATATCGAGGATTTATCCTTCATCCTTTTGGTTGGCTAATATAAAGAATTTGGATTTTGAATCCTTCTTCACAAAAGCTTTGCCTTTTTGAAAGTAATATTGAAGGTAAACTGAGGTAAAAATTTGTGCAATAAAATTCTGAAATCAACAGGTAATTGATTGACAAATTGACAAAGTGTTCTTGAAATCCTTAGTAAAAGAGATCGCTTGACATCCGAGTTGACACATCCATGACGATGGTACTCAATTTCGAAGGTAAATCCAATACGAAGTTGGACTTTTGAAGGTAAGTCCTGGCATAATGCTGGATTTTGAAGGTAAGCCTAACTCAAAAGCTGGTTTTGAAAGACCATCTGAATCAGGACTCAGGTTTTACAAGGAAAGCTGGAATATTCGAGTCGAAAACTCGAGCCTCCGAAGGAAAGCTAGGAAGTTTGGTTTCTAATGAGATAAAGTTCGGGTCTAAACCCAAATCTTAAAAGAAAAAACTAGGTCAATTCATATTTTTGAGTCGAAACTCAAATATTCAGAGGAAAGTTGAAAAGTTCGAGTCGGGGCTCGAATCTTAAAGGAAAACTGGGAAGTTCAGATTTTGAAAGAAAGAAAACTTAAGTTAAAACTCAAATCTTTTAAGGAAAGCAGGAAAGGTTCGAATCAGGGCTCGAATCTCAAAAGGAAACTGGAAAGTTTAGATTTTGAAGAAGACTTGAGTTAAAAACTCAAATCTTCGAAGGAAAGCAAGAAAGGTTCAAATCAGGGCTCGAATTTTAAAGGAAAATCTTTAATCGGAAGATTGGTTTTTGGAAATCGATAGTGCTATAGCTAGGATTGAAAGTTTTGAGAATGACCAGTTCGAGGACTGGATTATTTGACTTGCAATAAAAAAGACCATCATATTTAGATGTATGTGGTCTGATTTTCAGGATTAACCCCTTATCCTGAACGGGGATATGAAAAAATTAGAAAATCATGGAAAATGATTCAGGTTTACCCCTTTACCTGAAGGAGAAGAAAATGGATGCAGAATTAATGCAAAATGAAATGCAAAATGCACATGAAATGTAAATGAATGCAAAATTAATGCAAGTGGGTGCATATACATGCAAAATGAGAGATTGGTTTATCCTGCCTGCATACAGGATGTTTTGAGATAAAAATAGATTTTTCAAAAAAATGCCCCAGTGTAACTAGGGAGGAAAATTTTGAATACAGAGAAGGATAATCGAGGAATAAGGTGACATGCTTCTTGATTGAGAGACATCCTCAAGATTGTTCCTTACAAGAGACATATTTGTGAAAAGGAAAGAGACGAAAATAAAATGGTGCCAAATTATTGGCGAATTTTATTGATGCTTAAAAATCGAGGAAAGGAAACAAAATTATATTATCCCTTTGACATGAAGAAAGTGCTTGCACATGAGATCTTTAAAGTAAAAGGAAAATGTTATTTTGAAAGTGAGAAATCATTTTGGGAAGAAAATCAACTGCAAGGTTGATTTTGAAGAATGATCAGCGTGAGAGCTGATATTTGAAAGGGGAATCATCATGAGGGTTGATTTTGAAAACGAATTGGTTTAACAATAATTTTGGAAAAGAAAATCAACACAAAAGTTGATTTTAAAGATAATGGTTCGAAACCAATTTAAGAAAAGAAGATCACCGCAATGGTTGATTTTTGAAAAAGGTTGAACCGAAATATTAAACTTTTGGGTGATCATAAAGAAAATGTTTGTAGAAAATTTTCCCATCTCGGTCGCCAAACCTGTAATCGTCGCAAAATTTTTCCCGTCTTCCCTTCCTTGCGGAAGAGAGAGGAAAATGCTTTCGCGATTCAAACTTGACCGGATTTTGGAAATTGTTTTGAAATACTCGCCTCCGTTTTGAAAATTGCGGGAAAATCCATGAGATGGGGCTCGACCTGTCGGTACGAGGTTCGACCGTTCCTTCCGCCTTTAACAGGGGTAATCAAACCAAGGACCAAAATTGTGCTTGACTTAGTGAAATTATCGAAATCGTGTTCTATCCTAAATGCACAGAGAATTCAGGCATGTGCTATGAGAATTTTGGAAAATGTAAATTGGAAAATATGATGTATGCTTAGAAAACATTTGAAGTTAAAAAATATTTCTCAGGGAAAAAGATGGAAATCAATCTCTCAGAAAAACTCAGACGAAGAAGATTTGAAATCTCGAGAAAATTTATAAAGAGTTGGAAAACTATGAAGAAATAAGAATCTCGGGAAAATTTTGAGAAAGTTTATAAGGACTTGGAAAACCATGAAGAAATGAGAATTTCAGGAAAATTTTAAGAAAATTTATAAAGACTTGGAAAACCATGAAGAAATGAGAATTTCGAGAAAAATGGAAGGAATTCTTGAGAAAAGAGGAATACTTGAAAAGGAAAACACTTCTCAGGAAAACTCAGACTTTGAGAATTTTCTTAGGAAAATGATGGAAAATTTGTAGGAAAACTATTTGGAGAAGGAAATTCAAAACTTAGGAAATTGAAATCCTGAGAATTTTATCTTTGAAATATCTGAAAATCAGCTTTTTATTCTTGAGAAAGATTAAAATTCCTTTTGAAAATGGATCTTAAGAAAATAACTTTTTAAGGAAAATCACAGGAAAACTTTGTTTTGGAAAATCCAACTTCGAATATCATCATAGTTTCTTGAGAAATCGATTCCATGAAGTGAAAATCTCTTAAGAAAATCATGAGAAAAACCGATGATGCAGATGATTTGCATGAATGAATGCACTTTGAAAAGATTTCTGAAAAATTAGTTGGAAAAATGTGGATTAAGCCAAAGTAAATCCTTCACATATTCTGACTGTGGTCATGAATATGTTCAGAGTTTACTTGAGTTAATTCACAATATTTTGAAAATTTAGAAATATGATGTGCATTTTTAAGATAGCCTAAGAGTGTAGGCTCAATGTGACTGGTAGAAAGATGATGGATCTGGGTCTCGTCCATATTCCGACTAGGGCCGTAAATATGGACTCCACCAAGTTCATCAACTCTCTAAGAGTTAGTGCACGTGCCATTCGTGTTCATCCATGGTGAATTTTGAAAATTTAGATATATGCATCATAGAATCAGGATAATACAGAAATCAACTATATGAGATGCATCCTAATCTAAGCAGTAAAAGTAAATCTTATTCAAAGGTTTACATTGGATTGTTACATTGCATAATATAAAGTAAAAAAAAATTGAGATGGAGCCAAGGAATCAGCATCTTCTAGCTTTTCCTGCAAAATGAGGGTTTGTACAAGATAACCAAGGAAATGGGTATATATACTATATACGACAAAGATATATAGGTAAATATAGAAATACTTGAATTTATGATGAATGATATATGATAATGAAGATATATTTACAAAAAGTAAAAGAAAAGAAAAATATAGGTGATAACAAGTGCACATGAAGGGATATATATATATATATATAAGTATATATATATACATATATATATATACATATATATATATATACATATATATATATATATACATATATACATATACATATAGGTAGATATACAATAGATATCGATATATATATACCTATAATAAGAAAATATACATATAAAGGAAAATTCCATATAATGGGTAAAATCAGAAAATACAGGTATATACAATTTCTGTAGGGGATTTCACAAAGCTGTAATTTCTAAATTATAACATATTTTTCAGTAAAATCGGGTATGGAGCTTCTCTATATATCAATAATGAAACATGCAAGAGATGATGTATAGATCATGAACGGATATGGATATATTCGTTCATGAATGAGACTAATTATCAAGACTGCACACTTGCAGCAGAAAAATGGATACATGCAGGAAATGATTTCCATAAGCCATTCATACAACCAAAACAGTTGATTTTCACACAGCCATTCATAAAATCAATTGTAGGAAAGGATTTTCATAAACCCTTCACATAGCTAATGGCAGGAAATGATTTTCACACAGCCATTCACATAGCTAATGGCAGGAAATGACTTTCATGAGCGATTCACATAGCTAATGGTAGGAAATGATTTTCACACAGCCATTCACATAGCTAATGGCAGGAAATGATTTTCACACAGCCATTCATATAGCTAATAGCAGGAAATGATTTTCACACAGCCATTCATATAGCTAATCGCAGGAAATAATTTTTTTCACACAGCCATTCATATAGCTAATAGCAGGAAATGATTTTCACACAGCCATTCATATAGCTAATAGCAGGAAATTATTTTTTTCACACAGCCATTCATATAGCTAATAGTAGGAAATGATTTTCACACAACCATTCACATAGCTAATGGCAGGAAATGATTTTCACACAGCCATTCTCATAGCTAATAGCAGGAAATGATTTTCACACAGCCATTCATATAGCTAATAGCAGAAAATGATTTTCACATAGCCATTCACATAGCTAATGGCAGGAAATGATTTTCATAAACCACTCACATAGCCAACTGCAGGAAATGATTGACTTTGAAACAGGAAATTCAGAATTCAAAATAAAACATGACCTACCTAACGTAAAACAGTAAAACCAACAGGAAATTCAAGAATTAAAGAAACAGGAAATTCAGAAGAAAACAAGCAGGAAATTACAAGAAATTAAAGCATTAATCAACAAGAAATCAAACAAATGCTAAACTGAAAACAGGAAATCATCTGCCATGAAAGAAAACAAATAATGAAAGCAACAGGAAATTAAGAAAAAAAATGTATTAAACAACTAATAAATGAAAATTAGGAAATGAAAATATAACAAACACATAAAACAGAACTATGAATCAATCAACAGAATTTAACTAAAGGATCAACTATAGAATAGAAGATCGGACAATGAACAAAACAAAAATCTGGAATCGCAACTATCTATTTTTTTTTTTTAGTTTTTCAAAAAAAATCAATTGATCATGGGGAAGAAGGATAAGATGAAGAATCTGAAGTAGAAGAAGAAGAAGAAGATGCAGAACTTACAATGTGGCCGGATGGATTAGAAAAGAGGGTCGATTTTTCCTTTTCTTGGTTGATGGACTGAAAGGGGATGGGGAAAAACGCTGGCTGGATTCCCTACAGCTGAAGGAAGATGGGTAAAACGTCTGCTGAGTCTCCTCTGCTGGTAGGCTGATGTTTGATAAGAAGACCCCTGCTAGACTGAAGGTGAATGGTATTCACGCTGGATGCAGGGATTGCTGGCTGGATCTCTTACTGCTGGTGGGCTGGGCTTCCTGCTGAAGGTGGATGTGCGGCTGGGGCTGAAGATGTTGAAGACCACGTTGGCTGTGCTGAAGGATGTGCGGCAACTTCTGGTGGGTTGAATAAATGATGGGCAGTTGGCTGGATGGATTGAAGGAAATGGAATGGACAGCATCCGTTGGATCTCCTGTTGGTGGGCTGGACCTCCTGTTGGGATGAAGAAGATGATGCTGGTGGTGGAAGACTCTGCAAAACCAAAAACGTCTCCAATTCAATCGGCTACCTCCCCCCTTTCATCGATCCATAGCCTCCCTTCTTAAAGAATTTTGAATGTCCTCTTGAAGGAAACCTCAGCCCTCCATTTATGAGGTTCCGTTACCTCATTTTTAAATTTTTTTTCTTTGAAATAGCCGTTTCAAGAGGGGCGCATTCCCTTTTTTTTCAAAATTTGGTTTCATTTCCCTAAGTTTTAGGCAAAATCAAATTTATGACTTTAGGGAAATTCGGCTATGCCATTTAAGGCTACCTCCTAAAAAATTTTTTTATTTAAACAAATCAATAAAAAGAAATAAAATAAAAAGTGAGTATTGAAATAAATGAGAGGCTTTTATGGAAATGCCACCTCAACCCACTTTTAAAATCCTTTTGAAAATAAAGTTTTTGTTTTGTTTTTTAAAGTCTTTTATTTTCAATTGGGGTGCCACATGTGTGTGGGCCCACTAACTAAAAAAAATAAATAAATAAGTATTGAGAAATTAAAAAGAAAAATTTGCAAATTGGTACGATCTTTGGGTGGGTCCCGCTTGAAAATAAGAAACTTACCTGGGAATCTGAGTATGATGCTAGTTCAAAGGCGAGTCCCGCTCCATTTATTTGAAAATACGAGATAAAACATTATTTGTTTTCAAGAATTTAGAAAAATTGGTTTTTCAGGGCAAAAATCTGGATAAAATAAATGTAAAAAATTTTGTAAAGAGATTTAAAATCTTTTTGCAAAAAGTCTTGAGATAAAAATTTTAAAATCAATATCCAGATTGTTTTCCTTGAGAAAAACTTTTGTAATTCGACGTCTTGGGGGTAAAATGGGAAAAATTGGTAACTTTGAATACCCAGGGTTTTTAAAAATCAATTTGAAAAAAGTTTAAAAATCAAATCTGGATTGACAATTTTGAAAATCAGGAGTTTTAGATCTCAAACTGACATGCTATCCAGTGAAATGATGCAATGCTATGCAAAGACATGTTCTATGAAATGTCACTCTGAGCTCGAACTTGGAAATTTTAGCTTTTTGTCCAGAAAAAGGATTTTGAAATTTCGCAATTTGAAGATGTCTCTGAACCTAAATATAGAAATTTTGAGGCTCAAGAATGAAATTTTAGACTTTCTGCAAGGTTTAATTTCGGAAAATAACCATTTTGCCCTTCATTGCTTCCGGAGAACTGAAATGTGCCGATTGAGGGCGATGTCAAGAAGATGAGTGAAAATTTGGGGTGTTTACAGTTATGTCTTAAATCGTTTTCTTATTCGACCAATTTTACATAAAACATGTTTTGAATTGTATTATGATCGTATACCAAAGATCTCTTATTTCAAAATTTTTGGTAGTAAATGTTTCTTGTTAAATACCAAAGATAATCGTGATAAGTTTGACTCAAAATCAGATGAATCAATATTTCTTGGATATTCTTCTAGAAGTAAAGCATATCGTATTTTCAATAAAAGAACATCTTGTATTGAAGAATCTTTACATGTTGCATTTGATGAGAATTGTGAGCAGGTTATACCTCTAAGTGAAGGAGAAGAAGTAATACTTCAAGAAGAACCCTTGATAGAGAGTACTTCTCAAGAAAATATTCCTCTTCAACCGGTTTGGAAAGAAGTTCCTAATCATCCACATGAACAAGTTATTGGTGAAATAAAGAGTGGTGTCCAAACTAGAAGGCAGTTAGAAAAATATATTGCAAATGTTGCTTTCATATCTAAATTAGAACCAAAGAATATCAATGAGGCTTGTGTTGATGAATTTTGGCTTTTGGCCATGTCTGAATAACTTAACCAATTTACTAGGAATGATGTTTGGGATCTAGTTGATAGACCAAAGGATCATCCGGTAATTGGAACAAGATGGGTCTTCCGAAATAAGCTGGATGAAAATGGTGAAGTCATTCGTAACAAAGCAAGGCTAGTGACACAAGGCTATAATCAAGAAGATGGCATAGATTTTGATGAAACCTATGCACCAGTGGCTCGATTAGAGTCAATTCGAATGATGCTTGCTTTTGCTAGTTACATGAACTTCAAGTTATATCAAATTGATGTTAAGAGTGTATTCTTAAATGAACACATCAATGAAGAAGTTTATGTAGAGCAACCTCCAGGCTTTGAAAATGAGAAATATCCAGAAAAAGTCTACAAATTGAAAAGAGCTTTGTATGGACTCAAACAAGCACCAAGAGCGTGGTATGAAAGACTACAAAATTTTCTAGAACAATCTGGTTTTTCCATTGGTCGGGTAGACTCCACTTTATTTATTAAAAATCTTAATTCAGATATTCTTATTGTACAAATTTATGTTGATGACATAATATTTGGTTCTACTAATGATTCTCTTTGTCAAGAATTTGCTAAAGCTATGCAAGAAGAGTTTGAAATGAGCTTGATGGGCGAATTAAACTACTTCCTTGGACTTCAAATAAAGCAAACTGAAGAAGGAATCTTCATCAATCAGGCTAAGTATACAAAAGAACTTCTCAAGAGATTTGGGATGGACTCATCGAAATCAAGAAGGAATCCTATGAGTACAACTACTTCTCTTGATAAAGATGAAAATGGTAAAAGTGTAGATACTAAGCTCTACAGAGGTATGATCGGATCTCTATTATACTTAACTGCTAGTCGACCTGATATTATGTTTAGTGTTTGTATGTGTGCAAGATTTCAAGCTAATCCAAAGGAATCTCATTTAACTGCAGTAAAACAAATTTTTCGTTATTTGAAAGATACTTTAGATTTCAGATTGTTTTACCCAAAATCATCTTCCTTTGATTTGGTTTCATATAGTGATGCAGATTTTGCAGGAAGTAAATCTGATCGCAAGAGTACTAGTGGAACTTGTCATTTCTTAGGAAATTCCTTAGTCTCTTGGTTTAGTAAAAAGCAAAATTCAGTATCACTCTCAACAACTGAAGCAGAATATATAGCGGCTAGTTTAGCATGTTCACAAGTACTTTGGATGAAACAGAACTTAAAAGATTTTGGTTTGAATTACTCCACAACAACTATTTATTGTGATAACACTAGTGCTATAAATCTTTCGAAAAATCCTATTCAGCACTCAAGAACTAAGCATATTGAAGTTAGACATCATTTTTTAAGAGATCATGTGTTAAAAGGAGATATTTCGTTAAATTTTATTTCCACTAAAGAACAACATGCCAATATCTTCACTAAACCTCTTAAAAATGAAGATTTTATGAGAATTAGGAGAGAACTAGGTATTTGCTCGTTTTTGGATTTATAAAAATGCTGATTTTTGAACAAAATCTCAAAATCGCACTATATTAGTCGACCGATAAAATTCTAGTCGACTGGTGTTTTAAATTTTGGAATGTATCGCACCATATTAGTCGACCGATATATTTCTAGTCGACTGATGATATTTTTAGAATGAGTCGCACATTCTTAGTCGACCGATAAAGATTTAGTCGACTAAAATTTTAAAAATTTTTAAATGAAGGGACCCAATACCCCTTGGATTTTTAAAACACCCGTTCTTTTTAAAATAAACATCGTTTCACTTCATTTTTGTATCAAACAAAACCCTTAAAAACGAAAACCCTCTTTCTCTTTTGCCTCTCTTTCTTCCAAAAAAACCTCGGAGTGCCTCGATCCCATTTTCGCTGGGATTTTCTTACCGTAACAAGGAGATGCCGTAGTCTTCTGGTCGTGATCTTGAAACGCCGGAATCCTCCTGCAGTAACTGGCGCATCTTCAAAACACGCCGGAACCCTCTTGTGTGACAGTGCATTGCTGGAATCCCCTTGTGGCCGACTTCTCACTCGCCGTCAGCCATTGTATCCTCCTCTGGTTCTGTTTCACATCGTCGGACATCGTTCTACTTCTGCCGGAAATCATTTGGAAGCCGTCATTGTTTTTGGTAACTCTATTTTTTTTAACCATGACTCGTACGAAGTCTGCATCTGCAAAAAGTTTAGGTTCTCCTCCTCCTACACCTTCTTCAAGACATGGTTTTTCACTAAGATTACTTCGCAATCCTCTTCTCTATGATACTTTTGGATCAATTTCTGCACTACCTATTTTACCAGGCCGAAATGTTCTATTTCACTTGTTTTCTCGTTACAAAATAAGAGAATTATTTCCTGGAATTTCACATCTTTTTGATGCTTGTGCAGATACCCTCCACTATCTGTTTCTTATTCACTTGTTTTACACGAATTTACAAATGGATCATGAAACTGGAGTTTTGTCCTCTCTTGTTCGTGATGTTGAAATCGAGTTTGATTCGAAACTACTTGGAGAAATTCTTGAAATTCCACCTTCAGACACTCTTTTCAACACTATTGAATTAAATGATGAAAGAGTTTTTGAACAAATTCTTCTTCCAGGCGCACCTCACTGCCCTCCTTTAAAAAATACTAATCTTCAAACTCGTGCACGCATTGCTGGATGAATCCTTGTCCATAATGTTCTACCCAAAACTGGTTCTTTTGATTATTATTCCACAGATCTATCTACGGCTCTTTATGTTTTATTTAAAAATATTTCTGTCAATTGGGCCAATGTGTATTTTACAAACTTGTGGAAACAAAAACCATTTCTTCCTTATGGTTGTCTTTTAACCCGTATTTTTAGACATTTCAAAGTTCCTTTAACAAATGAAAAATACATTGAGCAAAAAGAGTTCTTTGATCAAACAATTTTTAAAAGAATGAAAATTAAATATCTGCCTCATTTAAATGTTGATCAAACTGAACCATCTGATCCTACTGAACCATCAATTTCTGAACCTTCACCTTCTGCGACACCTTCATCTCATGCAAAAAGAAAGAAATTTTTGGAAATCAAGACCATGATGAAGTTATGCAGAGATTGGAAGCTTTGGAGCTGCATCAACACACTTTTCGTGAAGATGTGACTCAACAACTATCTTCGATTCAGAAAGAGATTACTTCAATCAACTTAACTCACTTTTCTAATCTTTGTTGTCTGAACTTTCATACTTTATGGGTTGTAATATTTTAAACTTGTATCTCTATTTTGCTTATGCTATTTCTGCCCTTACTCTTTTTTATTCTGACAAAGGGGGAGAAAAAGATGATAGCAATTACATTGCAGGTGATCTTACATGAGAAATGCAAAATTAAGAGGAAAAGAAAGCTTTGAATGAATGTATTTCTAAATGCATGAAGAAATGATGAATGGAAATGCAAACCAATCAATATGTGATATATGTGCTTTAAATGTGCTAACTTTTAATGTTTTGCAGCATATTGATAGGGGGAGTAAAATCTCCATCTATGCATCTAAATGCTTCATCTTTGATTAAGTTTGTCATCATCAAAAAGGGGGAGATTGTTACGACAATGAAGCCATACATGATACTTCAAGTACAAGGTTTTGATGATGAGCAAGTGGAATCAACTGCATTTCAGCCAAGGCTATGAAGAAATTGAAGAATTCGATGAAGAATCTTTAAAGACTAGTGTGCAAATGTTTAATTCATTAAAAGTCTTAGATTCTTGTAAGAGCCTTACTTAGAGTGCATATTTAGGTTGCATTTCACCTTAAAAGTCTTTAGAAAAACTTTTCTAAAAAGAACCCTCATGAAAATCTTTTTAGAAAACTCTTTTCTTAAATTTTCATGTTTATTAGTCGACCAATAGACTTACCAGTCGACTAATCCTTTCACGCCATATTTTCTAAAAAGTCATTTTTGACAAATTAGTCGACCGAAGGTTTTATCAGTCGACTGGACAGAATGTCTGTTTTCTAGAAAATTAGCAGCAGTTGATTAATGGTTTTATCAGTCGACTGAACAGAACATGTGTTTTCTGAAAAATTTAGCAGCAGTCGACTAATGCTTTTTATCAATCAACCGAACAGAATGTTTGTTTTTCAGAAGATTTTTTAGCAGCAGTCGACTAAAAGGTTTTTCAGTCTACTGATGATATTATCAATCGACTAACTTTTCTCAAGTCGACTAAGTTTCAAAAGTTCAGATTTTCAAACGGCTCGATTAACAGATCAGTCGATCGACGATAACTGTCAGACTACTAATAACTAACTATTAGTCGACTAACTGATGTTTCAGTCGACTAATTTTGCCGTTTTCCTGAAACTTCAAAAAGGCGTGTCTTTTCATTTTTCAAGCGTTTTGATCATTCAAAATGGACTGTTTTGACACCCTTTCATACTCTCAACGTATGGAATCTTTGAACTATAAATATGAGTGCATATTACACTCAATAGAACAAGAATTCAATCGATTTGAATCATTTACTTATTGATTTTCACTCCTATTCATTCAAGTATTTGTTTTCTCACTCACGTGATATTTTCACTTCAGTTTTTCACTCAAATCACTTTGAGAGATAGTGAATTCGTGAGTAGAGTATTTCAACAACCTCAAAAGCCAATTGCATCTCATTTGCATTCAAAAGGAAGGCTCCTTGGTTGTTTTGTAAGTTGTTACTTATTTTCTGTAAAAAGGACTCCTTGGTGTAAATGAGTTGTTTGCTTTCAGTAGGGTTGTTACTGAAAGTGGGACCAGTTATGGTCTGTGTGATCTTGTAGTTTACAAGGTTGATAGTGAATATCTCAAGCGGGTTTTGCTTGGGGACTGGATGTAGGTCGGGTTAGACCGAACCAGGATAAAATCTTGTGTTCTTTGTGTGTTTGCTTTGAGATTTGCAAAATCATTAAATATTCGCAGACAATTTTTAAAAGCACTATTCACCCCCCCTCTAGTGCTCGTTGCCTCGATCCTAGTGCACTTTCACAGATCACATCTGAATTTCTTAAATTCATTTCTATTTTGAAACACCATTTGGATTTCTCAAGTCCATTCTAAATTTCAAACTTTAAAATCTAAATTCAATTCCATCTCAAGTATTCATTTCCTTTCCTAAATTCAAAGTTCAAATTCAAAGTCCATTTCCGACTTCTCATTTTCCTTTCGTTTCAAAGCTTCAAATCATTCTTTCTCAAAGTCAAGATTTATTTTTCCAACTCGGATTTACTTCAAAAACTTAGAACTTCTCTGATCTATCTCAAGTTCTAAGTTAGATTCAATCATTTCTTCACTCCTTTACCAAGTTCATCTCAGATAACTTGGAAATTTTCAAAACATCTTTCAAAAGAGCATACATCCTTGCATTGAACAAACATGATTCTTTGTGCATTTAGAGTTAGAATAAATTCTTAGATAATGTTTAGGCAAAACAAAAGGCATAGATTCGATCCTTGGTTCGATTACCCCTGGTAAAGGCGCCAGGAACGGTCGAACCTTGTACCGACAAGCAAATCCCGTCTCTCCATTTTCCCGCAAAAAAAAACATTTCAAAAACGGAGGTGAGTTAAATTTCTAAATATTTTCAAATTAAGGTCAAGTGAAAACCCGCAAAAGAGTTCCTCTCTCTCTTTCTTTCTTTCTTTTCTCTTCTCTCTTTCTTTTCTGTCTTTTATTTTCCTCCCTTCAAAAAGGAGGAAAATAGAGGCTAGAAAAGGAAAAGAGAAGGAAGAGAGAGAAACCACAAGAGAGGAAAAATTTTGCGATGATCACAGTTTTGGCGACCGAGATGGGACATCGTCTCCATCTGGTCGAATTATGCCTTTGCTTTGCTTTTATATAATCTAAGTCTTTATTCTAACATATGTCAGCTACATTTTCCATGCAAACCTCAGGAGCCTAGACTCTGTCCTAAAGCTGACATCATTGCATATAGGATCTAAGTATGGTTTGGTAGGACCATATTGAGGAGATTATTCCATGTTTACATTAGACTTAGGTCTTAAATACAACTCTCCTAAATTTTAGGGATTGAATGCAAAACAATGTATGCAAGTGTATGCTTCTCTTCATTTTAATCTATCTCTTTGGGACTTGCATTAGAGCCATCTGATTTCTTGCATGTTGAGCATATTTTGAGAAAACATCCCTACCTATATTGTCTCGGTCTTCACGTTGCTGGGCTGTCTCACTGAACCATAGTTCGGGAGAGAGCCTCACAACTGGACCACTTATTTGGGTTCACGCCCCCCTACCACGTACCTAAGGGCCATAGTCTGAGGTATATTGGTAGGTGTTCAAGGATGTTGGGAAGCCATTACCTTAGAACCGGAGAGATATCTTATATGCCACGTACTTCGAGCTTCAGCTTGAGTATATCGGCTTACCTTGATTGGAATCAGATGATATAAATCTTAGAGTTAGGATTAAGGTCTTATCAGCCATTTCAAATATTGCATATAGAGTCAGCTCTAGGGAGTGTTGTTTGCGCATCCTTGCTTGTATATCTGTGATTGTGTGATATTTTATATCTTCCTTATATTTTCCAAAACCCTGGGTCTATATTTCAAAATTTCCTCTTTGTTTTTAAAACCCAATTGTATTTTTCTTTCTCTTCTTCTTCTTCTAAAGATTTCTTTAAAATTCTTCTGATCCTGCCTGCAAGTTCCTCAAATTTTAAATCTTTATCATTTATTCTCAAATTTCATTTATTCTCTTATTTTCTTCTGATTTTATATTCTTGTTTATATTTTTTATCAAGAGATATCCTTTTTAAAACGGTATTCTCTTTCATATTTTAGTTGGTTACTCTCCCTCGTAGGGTAAACAACGCAATTGTCACAAATTTTGTGGTGACTCAATCCTTAGTAATGGGATACAAATTTTAGATTTCAACCTAAATCCTTCCTTTTGTCAAAAACTTCTCCAAAAAGTTTCTTTGGTCTCAAAACCTCCACTTTTCTCTACAGAGAGCACTGATATTCAAAAATGGTTCAGACCAGAGCTGGAAAAGAAACAGTTCCTCAGCACAACGACAGTGAGGCAGAAGAGATAAGCCCTCCTAAATCAGTCAGGGGACAAGGTCAGGACAGGGGAGATGACATTGACCCCGCTATGTATAATATGTTCCAAAAGATGATGGCAAGGATGATGTCAGAGCAAGCCGAGGCCAAGCTGAAAGAGACAGTTCCTAAAAGCAAGCTGAAGAAGAAGCTTGTAAAGAAGCAAGTCAGAATCATCAGGAAGAAGGTACAGCCAGACACCACTTCTGAGGAATCAGAGTCAGTCGAGGGAGAGTCAGAAGAGGAAGAGCAGATTGTCTACAAACAGAACCCTCTGAGGCAGTCCGCAAAGATAGCTGCAGAAGATCCTGAATCCGTCAACAAGCCCAAGTCTGGGCCCCAGCAGAGGACCTGATGAGCAAGCAGATAAAGGAAATGAATCAAGCAATTAAAGACATTCAAGCCAAGAGTAAGGGCAAGCAGACCTACACTGGCAAAGATTTTTACGATGGTCTAGATGGGGACGATAACCTGGAGAACCTTCCTCGTAAATTTCTCAAGTTTGACGGGACTAGCAACCCTAAAGCCCACTTAGCCACCTTCTATGCAGAATGTTGCCGCTTCAGAAAAGAAAACCGAGCGTTGTTTATTTGCTTTCTCCGCAGTTTGGAGGGTATAGCAGCCAGGTGGTATGCCGACCACATCAATCCTATCGAACTACGAGAGTTCGATAAAGTGGTTAATCTATTCATAGAGCGTTTCCTATTCAACACTGAGGTTTCACCTACGCTCAATCACCTTTACAACCTAAAGCAGAATGAGACTGAAAGAGCAGGAGAATTCATCCACAGGTGGAGAAGCACCTGCAGCAAGATGAAAGTTCCCATTCCAGAGGAACATGTATTGCAAATAATCCTCAGCAATTTCTCTCAGCCCCTGAGAAGCCTCATTGCCACTTCTCCGGCAAAATCCTTTATCAAATTGATTGAGCGAGCCGAATGGCTCGAGGCAAGAATAGAAAGCGGGATTTACGAGGGCATGCCTCTGACCAAAAATATCCACGACCAGAAAAAGAAAGCACAGTTCACTCATGCAGCTGATGCCTCTGGCAATGATCTTGACAGCAGCAGAAGAAACAAAAATGACAACAAGAATGGTCAGAACCATGACGCAGCTCAAAAGGAGAAGTCTTCCAAGTAGAATAATAAGCCGTCTCAGTCTAACTTTCCGCAGAAAGAAAAGATAAAACGCGAAGGTTGGAGTAATGATCATGAGTTCACTCCTCTGAAGCAAACGCTTGAAGAAGCCCTTGAATTCATGTTGGCCAAGGGATTGGTTAAACTCCCAAAAGTCGCAGATCCTCCCACGGTCATGGGAAGGTTCACAAATCAATTCTGCAAGTTCCATCGAGCAGTGGGGCATGACACCAATCACTGCTTCGTCTTCAAAAATATTGTTCAGGATTGCATCGACAAGAGTCTCTTTGTTGAAGACGAAGAAGAAGATGACCTAATCGTCATGACCAAGTCTCTCCCCGGCTACTCAGAAGATTGAAGATGCCAGAATTCTCCTACTTTTCTCCCCTTTTGCCAGTCACCTTGTAGGGGGCCAGTCAGCCTAGTCCTTTTGTGAACTTTTGGTCAAAATACTTGTAAATATTTCAGTTCTTTGTTATCAGTTTTGCTCGTCAATGAAATGTCAATTTTCCTTTATATCTCTAATATCACAATACTTTCTTCCTCTGCCACATAGGGGCATTTTTATTTGAAAATCTATATTTCAAAAATCTCCTTATCGGCTTCTATTAAAACTACATTTTTTCTGTTCTTTTCAGAATGCGGGACCAATCTTGACATCATTCATGAGAGAAATGATATTACCTATGAGGGCTTTTCAAAAATCATGAAATTTCAAAAAGTCTTCATTATGACCAAAGAGTTCAAATATTCTTTGGTCCAACCTTTGTCAAAAGTCAACCCTCGTGTTGATCATGTTCTCAAAAATAGGTTTTTCGAACCATTGCATTGAAAAATCAACCCTCGTGTTGATCATGTTTTCCAAAATAGATTTTCGAACCATTGCATCGAAGGATCAACCCTTGTGTTGATCTTATCTTCCAAAAAGAGGTCTCAAATCCTGTGTTGATCATATTTTCCAAAAGTGGTTTTTCAAACCGTCACATTTAAAGATCAACCCTTGCGTTGATCTTATCTTCCAAAAATGGGTTTTAAATCATTATATTCAAAGATCCCTGTGTTGGTCTTATCTTCCAAGATTGGTTTTTAAACATTATCTTCAAAGATCAACCCTTGTATTGATCTTATTATCAATTTCGAACTATTATTTTTAGAAATCAGATCTATTGTTGATCTTCTTCTTCAAAAATAGGTTTTCAAAACTATTGCCTTCAAAAATTGACTCTCATGATGATCTCTCATGTTTGATTTAAAGGATCAGATCTCGCGCTGATCATTCTTCTTGCGGTGGATTTTCTTCCCAAAAATGATTTTTCACCTATCTTTTAAATAAACATTTTCCTTTCAAATATCCCATATGCAGGCAGGATCAGAAAAACTCTTTTTCTCAAATCTTATAAATTGTCAGTTAATTTTTGGTATCTTTATCTGTTTCATTCATTTTATTCATATTTTATCAAGTTTACATCAATTTTATCAAGTTTATCAAATATTTCCTCAAATTCCATTAAATTTTATCAATTCTTTAACCCTTTCAGGATAAGGGATAAAACCTGATGCCTCTTTCCCATGAGGTATTTTCTAAATCTTATTGTTCCCCCTCAGGTTAAGGGATAAACCTGACCCTCGTTGTCCGAGGTGTTCCCATTCAGGATAAGTGATAATCCTGAAACCCCTCGTAGGAGCAATAACGCTACCTATGAGGATTCTTTTGTAAATACAAGTTTTGTCAATCTTTGATTTTCTAGATTTATATCGATTTCCCTTCGTTAAATTTCCTTAAATCCTGTTCTTTTTCCCATTCAGGATAAGGGAAAATCCTGAGACCCCTCGTAGGAGCAATAACGCTACCTATGAGGATTCCTTTGTAAATACAAGTTTTCATCAATTGTTATTGATTTTCTAAATTTATATATTTCTTTTCATTTATTCTCCTTAAATTCTATTCTTTTTCCTATTCAGGATAAGGGATAATCCTGAAACCTCTCATAGGAGCCACAATGCTACCTATGAGAATTCTTTTTGTAAATTCAAGATTCATCAATTTTTTATTGATTTTCTAAATTTATATTTCTCTTCATTGATTCTCCTAAATTTTATTCTTTCCCATTCAGGATAAGGGAAAATCCTGAGACCCCTCATAGGAACACTAGTGCTACCTGTGAGAATTCTTTTCCAAAGTAAATTTTCAATAAATTTCTTTTCTTCTTCTCCATTGTTATAAATTTTATTCTTTTTCCCCTTTCAGGTTAAGGGATAAACCTGAATCATTCTTTTCTAAAATTCTCATCAAATGACTATTCTATTTCCCCTTCAGGATAAGGGATAATCCTGAAAACACCGACAATCATTCTTGCTCAATTCTTAAATATCTTAGAATGTCGGTGTCCCTTTTTCTTCAAAATTTCTGCCAGAAAACCCAGTACTCATACTGGGGCATTTTTGAAAAATCCAGCACTCATACAGGTAAGCCTAGCACTCGTGCTAGTGTCTGGCTGACCGATCAGTTAGCCCTCAGGTCACAATCTTTCCTCAATTTTCCTCAAATTTTGTCAATCTTCCATCAATTTCTATCCCTTCTCATCAACTCTCCTTTGAAATTCAAGTTTTCTCGAACTTCCAACTCTTTCCTTTAAGATTCGAGCCTTAACTCGAATTTTTCAGCTCTCCTTCGAAGGTTTAAGTTTTAACTCAAGTCTTCTGTTCCTTCACAAATCTGAACCTTTCCAGTTTTCCTTTGAAATTCAGGCCCTAGCCCAAACTTTCCAGCTTTCCTTCAAAGATTTGAGTTTTAAGTTTTCTTGCCTTCAATAAAAGAATTTTCAAGTGTTTCTTTGAGATTCGAGCCCTGACTCAAATTTTCCTGCTTCCCTTCGAAAATTTGAGTTTTATCTCGAGTTTTCTTCAATAAAAGAACTTTCCAAGTTTTCCTTCAAAGATTCGAGCCCTGACTCGAATTTTCCTACTTTTCCTTCATTTAGGTTTTATCTCAAGTTTTCTTGCCTTCAGTAAATGAACCTTCAAAGTTTTGATTTGAGCCCTAACTCGAACTTTCCTGCTTGCCTTCGAAGATTTGAGTTTTATCTCAAATTTTCTTGCCTTCAATAAATGAATTTTCAAGTTTTCCTTTAAGATTCGAGCCCCGACTCGAACCTTCCAGTTTCCCTTTAAAGATTCGAGTTTCGACTCGAATTTTCCTATTTTCTTGTAGAAACCTGAGTCCTAATTTGGTTGGCTTTTCAAAACCAACTTCCGAGTTGGGCTTACCTTAAAAAAAAAAACTAGTTTTATGCCAAGCTCGCCTTCAGAACTTTAAATTTATATTTACCTTCAGAATTCAGCCTCATGTTGGATTTTTCCACAGAATCCCACTGATATATCAAAATTCGATGTTAAGCGAAGGTTTTGTCATCAAGGATTTCAGGAATATCTTGCCAACTTGCCATAAAGTAGTTGTTAATCTCAAAATTATATAAAGAATTTCCTCAAATCTCCTTAAGTATTCCTTCCAAAAGGGTGAAGCTTCTGTGAAGAAAGGCTCAAACTCCAAATTTTCTGTTGGTCAACCAAGAGGATGAAGAAAAATCTTTCGACATGACCGGTGAAGGAAATATTCAATGATGCTGAAGAGCCATAAATGAGCTGATATTGATCATAGCTATGGCACATTCTTAAAGATTATTTTTTGGCAGTAAGACAGTGGAAATATCCTGGGCAGTCAGAAAAGAACCAACCCAATTCATGTCTCCTCAAGTCAGCTAAGCTGCAAATCAAATATCCGCAAAAGGGATCTCTCAATTGTCGTCAAGATGAAGGCGAATTAAGCGAGTAGATCCCCGGGGCCAAAGAAGATTTGAAACATCTTCAAGATGACGGAGTTTGTGACGGATCCTTCCAGGGAAAGTTCGGATCATCGTCGAGATGAAGGCGGATGTGATGGACCTACCGACAAACCCTAAAAGATATTTGATTCCAGCTATCATCTAAAGACCTTTGAACCAATACCATCATATATAATCCCTGAGATAAAAGAAGGATCGAAACATCTCCAAGATGAAGGAGTTTGTGACGTACCCTTCCCCGAAAATGAGAGAAAAGTCAGGACATCTCCAAAATGAAGGATGATGTAAAAGCCCAAGAAAGCCCTATGACTCAAAAGAGTGCAAAAAGATCATCATGGAAAAATACCCATGATATCAAACTGCCCAAATTGTAAAGAATCTTCTTTATCTATGTGAAATTCTTCTATCAATATTCAATTACTTTTATGAAGCTAAGAATATTTCCTCTCCTTTCATATCAAGGAAATTGATAGCATCCTTGAAGAAAACCAACAACAAAAATTTGACTTTGATTTTGAATTCTATAGAGTTAACCTAGTTAGGGGTAATACTCTAGGTGGAAGAAGGAACATCTTTCAAAAGTGCCCACCTTCAAATACCTTAAAACAACTATAAATTTTATCATTTTGGCAAAATTTTCCAGCTTTCCTGATAAGAAATAATAACTTGACATCCGTTTTGATACATTTTGGTGTTGCCCTTCCTCGTCTTTCGCTTTGTCGAGAGACTCGCCTTCTTCTTGATAAAAGGATTGCCTTTTTTGTCTTTCGCTTTGTCGAGAGACTCGCCTTCTCCTTGATAAAAGGATTGCTTTTTTCGTATTTCGCTTTGTTGAGAGACTCGCCTTCTCCTTGATAAAAGGATTGCCTTCTCCATCTTTCGCTTTGTCGAGAGACTCGCCTTCTTCTTGATAAAAGGATTGCCTTCTTCGTCTTTCGCTTTGTCGAGAGACTCGCCTTCTCCCTGATAAAATGATTGCCTTTTTCATCTTTCGCTTTGTCGAGAGACTCGCCTTCTCCTTGATAAAAGGATTGCCTTCTCTGTCTTTCGCTTTGTCGAGAGACTCGCCTTCTCCTTGATAAAAGGATTGCCTTTTTCGTCTTTCGCTTTGTCGAGAGACTCGCCTTCTCCTTGATAAAGGATTGCCTTCTCCGTCTTTCGCTTTGTCGAGAGACTCGCCTTCTCCTTGATAAAAGGATTGCCTTCTTCGTCTTTTGCTTTGTCGAGAGACTCGCCTTCTCCTTGATAAAAGGATTGCCTTTTTCGTCTTTCGCTTTGTCGAGAGACTCGCTTTCTCCTTGATAAAAGGATTGCCTTCTTCGTCTTTCGCTTTGTCGAGAGACTCGCCTTCTCCTTGATAAAAGGATTGACTTCCTCGTCTTTCGCTTTGTCGAGAGACTCGCCTCCTTGATGAAAGGATTGCCTTCTTCGTCTTTCGCTTTGTCGAGAGACTCGCCTTCTCCTTGATTAAAGGATCGCCTTCTCCGTCTTTTGCGTTGTCAAAAGATTTACCTTTCTCCTTGTTAAAAGGATTGCCTTCTTCATATTTTCACATTTTGCCTTCTCCTTGCTAAAAGGATTGCCATCTTCATATTTTGCATATTTTACCTTTTCCTCGCTAAAAGGATTGCCATCTTCATCGCCATCTTCATATTTCGCTTTCACTTTCTCCTGCCCAAAGGATTTGCCCTCTTCCATCTTTCACCTTGTCGAAAAATCACCTTTCTCCTGTTACAAGGATCACCCTATTCATCTTTTCACACCCTCGAAGGGTTTGCCTCCTGTTACCTTATTCATCGTTCATTGCCTCATATCTTCTCATTTTCCATCTCTCACATTCCCAGAAGAGTTACCCCATTCAGTTGACGTATCTCTCCTGTCCCATCACGGTTTTGAGAGATCTGTATGGTTGTTCCCACTCAGGTTAAGGGTCAAAACCTGTACTGTCCGCGAGAGATCATTAAATTCAAAAGATATTTCAGTCTCAACAATGAGACGCCCAAGACCATCTCTCTTTCAAAGCTTTAGGGAACCCCATTTTCTCCTTTCGCAAACCCCTTTCGGATTTGTTCGTCCAAACTCCAAAGGTTCCATCATGTTCTCTTCACTCGAGGATTCCGTATGGTCGTCCCCTTCAGGTTAAGGGTTAAGCCTGAACCTCGCCCCTCGAGGTATTTTCCTTTTTCAGGATTGAGTTAAACCTGAGTCTCGTTTCGACGAGGTGTTTTTTCCAGTCCCATCATGGTTCTTCCCATCGAGGAATCCATGCTTTGTATATCCATCTAGGATAGGATCCTACTCGAGCTTCATCTCATGAGACATTTGCCAAAAATGTTCCATCAAGGTCATCATATATTCCTTTCCCCATTCAATTCATCTTGATATATCTTCGTCCCATCCAGGTTAAGGGCTAAACCTGAGTCATTCAAAAAGCTGATCTCGCCTCACTCATAAGACTTGATCAAAATTCTTACCTTTCATCATTTCAGGATCTTCATCCAAATTCCCATCACGATTTTCTCATTTCTATCTATTCAGTCATATCATTTTCGAGGATTTCGTCTCCCCCAAGCCATTTAGAACAAGGCTTTAAGCCTAAAAAGCCATAATTCTTCCACACCCAAATCAGATCTGCTGACTAGGGCATTTTTTTTCAAAATTTGGGGTGTTATCTTTGCCACTAAGCTCGGCTTTCAACCGGCTTAGCAGCAAAGAGGGGCATCTGTGAACACCCCAAATTTTTTAAAAGTTTGTAAATATTCTCTTTTTGCCCTTTATCTTCATTTTCTGGGTAATTGAGTCACTTTTAAATATAAATCCCATATTATTTCTCAAGTTTTCTGAAATTAAATTCATTTTGTGTATCTGACTCAATTTCGGATCCGGATCCAGATAAAAGATCCAAATCTGAGCTTCATTGTCCAATGCTTAAAATCAAATTCTCGAAATTTCCAAACTAACCTTTCGAAAAGCTCAGACAGTTCGTCCGGTATCCGTTTGGATCCATCGAATTATATTTCTCAATTCAAGGTTTAAAACTCGAACATTTTCTCAAAACCTGGGTCCAAACCCATTCTTTTGAAGAAATTTCCCCGAAATGGTCCGAAATTCTCAGAAAAATGCTTTTACAAATATTTTTCAGAAAAATACAAAAAAATTAGTGTTTAATCTTTGTTTTCGTATAAAAACTTAGATTTTTGTTCCAAAAACACAAAAAAATGGAAAAATTCTGCAAAAAATAAAAAAAAAATCGGAAAAACTACGAGAAAAATAAGTGGTTTTTAAAGATTTTGCCAAAAACCTCATCTTGAGCCATTTTACAATTTTTTTTTTAAAAAAAGAGGGAATCTTTCTTTTGGAAAATTGAGAAAGGGCGAACGACCATCCCCCGTGCACTCCTCCCTCTCACTCCTACCCTCCATCTTCAACAGCCTCTGCTCCCTCAACCTCTCATCTTCAACCTAAAGCCCCTCTCTCGAATGCTCCCCTTCTTCTTTAAAAGGGGAGCACGCAAGAGGAGGAAGGATCCGTCTCCTACCTCTCCATTTACCCCATCTTCTTCTTCCGTCTTCTTTTCTTCTTCCTCTGGTTTCCCTTTGCCGATTGATCTTCAGAGCTTTGTCATATCTACAGAGTATAGGAGACGCCTCTCCTTCTCCAATAAAAACAAAAACAATCTGGTAAAAGCCTCTTCCCTCTTCTCTTGGTTTTTTTTTTCTTGGATTTTTCAGTTGGGCCCCATTAAAGCATCCATGGTAGCAGCGAATTGTTTATAGCAATATCTCTCTACCTATATGCAACATCAATGGAATGTCTGATTCCAACATTTGCTTTTGTTTTTTTTATCTTTTTTTTTTAATTTAAGTAATTTGAATGTCGATTGATTCAGTATTTTCCTGTATTCAGATCCCATTTTCTCTTTTATTTCAATTTCTGATTTCTTGCAGATTCAATTTCTTGCTTTAATGATGTTTGATGATCATTCTTTCTCTTCGACTGTAGATTTGTGGTTGTGTCTTTTTATTATTTATATTTGTTGTCATTATTTCGAACCGATATATAGTTAGATTTCTAAGCAATTTTCCTTTGATGCATGTTCTTGTCTTCAGTACCACTTTTCATCTTGCAACCTCACGTAATATGTCACTTGCGTTTGAATTAAACCCAAACGACTGAGCGTCAGCACTTCGCAGACCTCAACATCTGCAGTGAAGTGCCTTGCTCGGCTGAGCCAAAGCTGGGTTCACAATTTGATTTATAGTGAGGGTGGATTCTACGTTGGCTTAATTCCATTCCAAACCATGGGTCGGCATCACTTTCTGTTTCATTTCACCTACGAATTCCCTATTTTAGCATCACTCGTTTATTTCCATATGCCTGTCTTTTGCACTTATTTTATCAACTTTTGATTATTTCAGCTGCCTGTTATATTTCTCATTTACCTTTGATTTCCAGTTTTAGATTTCATTCACATTTATTCCTTTCATGTTCAGCACTTGTGCTCGAATTGTAGTACCCATTAGCATCATTCATCACTCAGCAGTTGCATTTCATATTTAAATTTTCCTGTATATTATGCATATCTTGTTTATTCCACCGTATGTACACATTCATACCCAAAAGGTATACATCCAAGTAATGTAACCATGCTTGAGGAATCCACATCCCCCCTGCTTATATCTCAGAATTATACTGGTGTCACCACCTGCTAGGAATTTAAATCTTGCTGGTTTAAGCTCTAAATATGGCATTGGACATTGGGACTATCGGTTAAGCTCCATTGCCTGCGTACATGGTTAATGAAGGGGTCTAAATGCTGATACTTAATAATAAACAATGGATTTTGAGGTTCTTATCAACAAATACGTCTTGACTTAGTAGACCTAAAGGGGTAATTCAACAAGAGACTCATCACTGCGAATAAAGTTAAAACAACACAAAAGCAAAGGCTCTGTGTGGACAGGTTTTTTTTTTTTAAAAGGGCTGTATATATGACATTTCACCATACAGGAAATATCATCCAGGAGGTGTGGATGGGCTGACGAAGGCTGCAGGAGGGGATCATATCCCTTTATCCAATAAGTATCATGCTTGGGTGAATGTTGACCTGTCATTGAGAAAAGCTTGGTGGGTTTCTTGGATGCCAGCTGACAAACCTGGTCAGGCAAAAACTGGCCTTCATGCTCTTACATCTATACTTCACTAGCACAAATTTCTTTTTTTTCTTTTCCCTTTTCTTTTCTTTCTTCTGTAAGACGCATGTGTATATTTCTATGTTTTAGATCGATTGTGTGTTTTCTTTGGTTTCCTTAGGAGTCCAAAGTATCCACTTCCAAAGATATGGACTCTCGTATGTCTACAAATGCAAGTATAGGGATAGTAGCAGAAGTTTTGATTTCTGATTCACTGATAGAAATAGATTAATTTACTTTCGAAATAATTAACAGGTCTTCATTCAGGAGGATTTACATGAAAGCAGGGTGATATTTTCGGTATGTATGAATTTTCTTGATTTTTTTTTGGTCTAATCATGTTATTTTGTATAGATAGCCTAGGTTTTTCTACCTATCCCTTTTAAAAATTCAAGCCCAAAATGGAATATTGAAAATAACAAATGGCTATATTTATGTTTACTCATACATGAGCTGCTTGAATGAATGGAAAAGCGTACATCAAGTCTTGGTTAGCAGTTGATCAGCTTGCTGAGAAGATAAGTGCCACTGATTTTGAGGGTAATGACATGAACATTTTATTTGTTCAAACCTTTATGTAAGGAGGTCCTGGTAGCATTGCCATGAAGCCGCAAAGTTACCTGAAGAGGATTCTGAGAGTGACCTGGCTATTGAATAGGCATCTGATAGATGCGATCCAACAGGACTGTCCCTTGGACGTCCATTTGGTTCTAGTGATTGACGATGGAGACTCTGAATTGTTGGTGCCTTCAACTTTCACCTGTGCTCTAGGTGACAAAGAGGGTCTGGGTTATAGGGAAATTTTGGGATAGGGCCTATTGATTCATCTCCTGCAGATGGGCTGTTACATTCTGTCCATCATACTGTGTCTATGCAACAATTTGACAACATCAACATACAAATGGAAAATGAAGCAGGTGGAGAATTATCTGGTATCTTATGTTTGTCCTCTAAAGAAGCTGAACATGAATCAGAATCATGGACATTCTCTATACCTATCACTGCCACATGTACATTTTTTTTACCCCTTCATTAGTGCTCCACTACCCTTCTTCCAGCATTTCACTTAATCATACAGCACCATCATCATCCCCTCATCACTCCCCTGTGTATTCGCAGTATAACAGTGATTTTCTGCATCTCCATTGCAACATATCATCTAATATTATCATATTTATATCTTTATTCATTGTTTTTATGAACATCCACCTACTACATTCCTTCACTTAGCATACCTTACCTGCTACCCATTTTAGTCCACAGTCCCAGCACTTCATCACCCTCCATCACCTATAACCTTTTTTTTTTCTCTTCATTTCCTACTGTATTTTTTTTAGACTCACAACAGTACCCCTGCACTGCTGTGACGTCCCCCTTTTTACCTACAGCAATGCTTGGCACTGCTGTAGCCTCTAAAACATACCTACAGCAGTGACAATGCACTGTTGTGGTTTCCCTTTCAAATTCCTACAATAATGTCTCAGATGACTACAAATCCTAGTGATGCCAAGCATTATTGCAATCTCACTATAACCTGTAGCAGCACATTACCCACACCTTTACACCCCTGTGCACGTTTCCATTTGCACCCCAACTCCTTCCATCTTCACTAAACCCTTACTATCTACCACAAGCATCCACCCTCTTCATGACAATCCAAATGTAGTTGTAGATTCCATGTATCTATCCCCCTTTCTCACTAGTTTGATGTATTATATATAAGCATTCTTCACTTGGTTTAATCATTATAGAAGTATATATATATATATATATATATATATATATATATATATATATATATATATATATACATACATATATATATACATATATATATGCACTTCAGACTTTCCCATCAATTTATTGCTATATCTTCTGTAAATTTTCTATAAAATTATCTGACATTCATTAAAGTCTTACCCATTATGCTTTTATGTATGTTATTTATACTTCATTTTCCCTTTTCATTTTCATTAATGTTTCCAACTTTATAGTTACATTTGCTATAGTCTTATTTATTTAGCATGAGCATTTTGATACACCTGTATTTGGCTTAGATATGACTAGATGTTTGACAATCTATTCAAACATGACAACTCCTTCTTATTACTTGTGCTAATTCCTTGTTTTGCAGGGATACATGAAAGGTATTTTTCTCTCTCTTATTTAAGGGTAGCTAGATGTCAATTAAGAATCTTATGTTTTCAACATTATATTAGAATAAATGAGCATTGTAAATGTCATAAATGGTTGGTTTTTCATGTTTTTTGCCATTATTTTCCAAAATCTCACAATGGTAAACCACGAATGGCACGTGCACCATTTTATAAAAGGTAATTATTGATAAGTTGATGATTTGCATCAATGGCCATAGTCAGGATGTGAACAAGACTTAGGATTTTTATCTTTTACGAAATAACATTGGATCCACACTGGATCCGTTTTCAAAATTCATCATATTTTTTCTTAAATATTTTCTTCTTTTATCAGAATTTAACTTAAAATTAACTCAAAAACATATACCAATGGCCATAGTCAGGGTATATTGAGAATTAATTTCATTTGAAATTCTATAAAAGCACCAAATGTATTTTATTCTTTTTGAATTTAAATATAGATTATTATATAATACATTCAATGACCATAGTCAGGGATGTATTATATCTTCAATCTTATTTTAACTCATTTAAAGAATGAAATAGCTTTTCAAAAACCAATTTCAAATTCTTTAAATTCATTCATCATTCAGGATAGAATTGCATCATATTTTCAAAATTCTTTTCAAAAACCCAAGTGATTTTGAACATCTTTTCTTCAATTTCTACTTCAAACTCATCAATTCTATCTCTTCTTCAAAGTCCAAATTTTGACTTTGAAACCAAATTCAAAGTTCAATTTAACTTTGATTCATTTTCTAAATTCCAAATTCAAGTTTCAAATTCAAAGTCCAATTTGACTTTGAGATTCATCCTCAAATCAATTCTGAAATTCCAAAAACCATTCTAGGATCCAGAATCCAACTCCATCTTGGATCTCAGATTCAGATCCAAAACCCATTCTAGGATTCAGAATCCAATTCCACTTTGGATCTCAGACTTCATATCCAATTCCATTTTCAGGATCCAGAATCCAATTCTATCTTGGATCTCAGATTTCAGATCCAAAATCCATCTTAGGGTCCAGAGTCCAACTCTATTTTTTTATCTCAGACTTCAGATCCAGATCCATTTTAGGATCCAGAACCCAATTCTACTTTGGATCTTAGACTTCAGATTCACTCCATTCTAGGATCCAGAACCCAATTCTACTTTGAATCTCAGACTTCAGATCCAAATCCATCTTAGGATCCAGAATTCAATTCCATTTCCAATTCTAGATTTCAAATCCAATTCCATCTATAGATCATATATGAATTTCTTAAACTCATCTCTATTTTTAAACACCATTTTGATTTCTCAGATCCATTCTAAATTTCAAACTTTAAAATCTAAATTCAATTTCATCTCAAGTATTCATTTCCTTTCCTAAATTCAAAGTTCAAATTCAAAGTCCATTTCCGACTTCTCATTTTCCTTTCGTTTCAAAGCTTCAAATCATTCTTTCTCAAAGTCAAGATTTATTTTTCCAACTCGGATTTACTTCAAAAACTTAGAACTTCTCTGATCTATCTCAAGTTCTAAGTTAGATTCAATCATTTATTCACTCATTTACCAAGTTCATCTCAGATAACTTGGAAATTTTCAAAACATCTTTCAAAAGAGCATATATCCTTGCATTGCACAAGCATGATTCTTTGTGCATTTAGAGTTAGAATAAATTCTTAGATAATGTTTAGGCAAAACAAAAGGCATAGATTCGATCCTTGGTTCGATTACCCCTGGTAAAGGTGCCAGGAACGGTCAAACCTTGTACCGACGAGCAAATCCCGTCTCTCCATTTTCCCGCAAAAAAAAACATTTCAAAAAAGGAGGTGAGTTAAATTTCTAAATATTTTCAAATTAAGGTCAAGTGAAAACCCGCAAAAGAGTTCCTCTCTCTCTTTCTTTCTTTCTTTTCTCTTCTCTCTTTCTTTTCTGTCTTTTATTTTCCTCCCTTCAAAAAGGAGGAAAATAGAGGCTAGAAAAGGAAAAGAGAAGGAAGAGAGAGAAACCACAAGAGAGAAAAAATTTTGCGATGATCACAATGATGTTATGGATATTATCCTAACCAGTTAACAAAAAATCATAAGAATGCTATGATAAAGAAAATATCTAATTTATCATGCGTTGATGGTGGATGTAATGATTTGATATATATGTCACACACACAATCACATATATATATATATATATATAAATATAGATATATAATGTCATTCAATTACAAGAACTATGATGCAAACGTTGATAACTTAATATTTTCATGTGCAAAACTATCACATCATATTTACACTCATCATAAGGATATTTAGAATGATGAAATCACATTCATCAACATGATACATTCATTTGAAGCATGTTTTTATGATACAATTTCACATGAAAGGCATAATCAAATTGAAAATAACTTCATGCAAGCATGGATACAGTCACATCAAACAGTGCAATACATTCAAATCATTCATATTAAAACAATGTCAAACATTTACCTGTAGTAAACACACTCTAATATCCCACTAACTACTGCTATGACTAGCTTGAAATCCGAACTCCAAAAATAAGAGCACTTCTATTTTCATACATTCAAATCATGCTCAGCATGGTCTTCGAACTCCATCAAAGCAGTCCTAGATATCCACAACTAAGTGAGTGTATGAACAGAAAAGTGTTGCATCCAAGAAATTAAATAACATGTGATGTGCCTGCATCACTTACTCACCATGGGTATTTACCTGATTTGCATGCTTTTGCCTTTGCATTTTTTTTATTTCTTTTTGCATGGCATTTTTAGCCGAATGTGATGCTTAGCACTAAGCATTGTGCAATTAACTCAGCTACGCACCTGCAATGCATAAATATACAAATAGAGGATTGACCTGGAGTGCCTTTTTTTATCGGTGTGTCATCAACTGAAATATAGGCTCACGACACGATGTGGTGAGGCAAGCGGGGAATTACTATAGCCATGCACTCTATGTGCGGTGGATTGCCACAACTCGCATGAAGCGTCAAAAGTTTGTTGGAACTCTAATCGCTATTACTCATCTCAGCTTAGCGACCCTAGGTCAAGTGAGGCCACCCGTTGAGTTTAAGCATATCAATAAGCAGAGGAAAAGAAACTTACAATGATTCCCCTAGTAACGGCGAGCGAACAAGGAATAGCTCAGCTTGAGAATCGGTAGGCTCCGCCTATGGAGTTGTAGTCTGTAGAAGCATCTTCACCGACAGACTGGATCCAAGTCCCCTGGAAGGGGGCGCCAGAGAGGGTGAGAGCCCAATCGTGTCCGGACTCTGTCGGACCATGAGGCGCTGTGAACAAATCGGGTTGTTTGGGGGTCGTTGGGTGGTCGACACATGGCACATGGTGGCATCGGTGTTTAGGGGACGTCGGCGGTAGCACATGACACACGACGGTGTCGACGCTCGTCGAGGGTGGCACACGACGGTGAGAGATAGAGTGAGGGAAGGAGAGTGTAGCAGCCGACAGGCGGCGAGAGAAGGAGGAGGTGAAGGAGAATGTGACAGGCGACGACCGGTGAGAGAAGGAGGTGAAGGAGAGTGCGGCAGGCGACGGGCGATGGTTGACGGGCGGCGGACGACGGGAGACAAGCGGGGGGTAAAGGGCGAAGGGTGACAACCGGCGGTGATGGGCGACAGAATGAAACAGAGAAAGAGAAAAGAAAGAAGCTCGCATTAGGGTTTTACGAGAAATTTAGTGACGAATTAGCGATGGAAAAATTCCATCGCAAATGTCATCATAAATTTGTGATGGAGTAGCGACAAAAAAATGGTGTTGCTCATCCATCGCGAAGTTGCACCAGATTGTGAGACGGAATTTGTCCATCGCTAATCCATTGCAAATTAGCGACAACATTGGCGACAAAATTTTTTTGTCACAAATTCCGCAACTAATTCCAATTTTAGGGACAAATAGTTTTCTCTCGCTAATCCGTCGCAAAGTTACGACAGATTATTTCCACATCTAAACCCATTTTTCTTATAGTGTCAAAACCCGCAAGTAGAAACCATTGGGTTTCTGTTTTAATGCTAGAACCGAGTCGGATCAAGCGTACTGACTCGATGGTGATCCTGATCTAAACCCATTTAGGGTGGATCAGGTCTGCTAGTACATTGGGTCAGTCTTGACCCAAGATTGAACTTGGACCCATTAGGGTTCTGGGTATGGATCTGATCCGGAGAGCCAGGGTCTTGTTTGGATCGGGTACGACCTGGACCCTGTTTGGATCGGGTCAGACCTGGATCCTGTTTGGATTGGGTCAAACCTGTATCCTGTATGGATCGAGTCTGTCCTAGGTCGTACTGGGTCTGACCCGTATCCTATTAGGACTAGGCTGGGTTTAGTCCAGAATCAGTTCTTTGATCTGATTTGGTTCCTGTTATGGAACAAATATAGATCTGAAATAGGACTAGTGTTTGGATCAGGGCTCAGATCTAATCCAGGTTTCTGTTATGGACCAGATCTAGATCCAAATTGAATCGGATAGGATCTGTAACAAGATCCAGACACTATTTACACCTGAACCAGATCAGTGATCGATACAGCCCTTTCTGGGATTGATTCAAAGCTTTGACCTGTTCCTTTCAGTTTTTCACCGATTTCGAGATATAGAGACCCTGTTTGCATGAGTTTATAAAAAGACAAGGATTTTCTCATTAGGTTATAGGGTTTTATGAGATATTGCTCATGTTTTGGATTAGTTCATTAGGCCCAAAACTGGTTCAAACCCTTAGATAACCGGTTCAAGATCCTTTTAAACCAGTTCAGGGTGTTTTTAGACCGGTTCCAACTTGAGGACCCTAGGTTTTACCCATATGAGCATGTTTTTGTTATTTTTCATGCTTTATAAGTGTTCATTGTTAAGAAAGCATGACTTATGCATGTTAATTCATGTATTTTATATTGGTTAAGTTATGCATAATATTTTTAACCATAAATTTTGACTAAATTCATGTCATTTTATCATCAAAATTAGTTTATGCATATAAGTTGAAGCATGAACTTGTATTTTGATAATATTGTATATATTTTGTCATGAATATACATGCATTAACATGTGTGCATGGGCATGTTCCATAATACGAATATAATTTCAGTAAAAGATTTTGATTAACCGACTCATGTAATCACCAAAGTGATCTGAGTTGCATTAATTAAGGATTCTTTAGACCGTATTAAGATTCATTATTATAATTATGTGTGACTTTATGAAATAGTAATTCTACCCAAAGGTAGGTCATTGTGTTCCAAATTCACACAGGGTGTAATAGTAGATGTGTATTACAGCCCATGAAACATGTTCATACCCAAAAGTACAGTGCCTAATTGCCTTTGGTTACATGATCTGCTAGTTTCACCAACTGAAGTCAATTTCTTGTGAGTTGAAGAGACAACAACTATGAGTATTTTTGTTTCCACCAAAGTGTAACGATAATGACTCAACTATGCTTGTCTCAGAAAAGGTGTATAATAAAGGCCTAACTTTTTCCTTTTCATCACAAGTCTCGCCTGAATAATAATAAAGTCTTTTCTTTCGTTCCTTATTATATCAGGTTCTTTCTTTAACGACGGTCCTAGAAACATTCTCCTATTAGACAGATCTAATTTTTCAGATTGAAAAAAATAGTGTTGTTCACTCTTAGTTATATGGACCTTGATTTGGCCCTTAGGACTGACGAACTTTCTGCTCTTACAGAGCAAAGTACAGCCAAATAGAAGGTTGTCTTTGAGAAGTGGGAGCACTTGAACATACTTAGCCTATTATTTTTACAATCTCAAGTAGCTAAAAATATTTGAGGTGTCATTTCTCACTGCAGGACAGTGAAGAAATTTATGGAAGTTGATGATGCGTAAATTACTTATAATTATAAGATTTTTTATTGTATAAATACATCATTTATAGGTTTAAAACCCACACATAGATGCATATAGATACCATTGAGCTACGTCTTGAATTTTGTTCGAATCGGACTTAAAACGAGAGAGATATTGCAATTTTAGTGAAACGGGTTGGACCTCAGGGCGATACAGGTCAAAACGGATCCAAACACCCATTTCAGGCCTTGGATTTGGGCAAAATGTACCCAATCCAACCCACATCAACCCAAATTACATTTCTGAAAACCTTTTCTAAAAACCCAATCCAAAATAGGCGCTCAGGCAATAATTTTACTTTAATCCTCTTTCTGGAATTTCCAGAAAAGAGGATTTAGGGCTTTAAAACATAGCAATACCCTAGCTTAAGGGGTCTTTGCCTTGAAATCTACGCCCACACTGCCCAATTTACGATCCTCCATCTCCTCCCTTAGCCATAGTCATTCCACCGTCTTCCCCTTTGGGTGCTTGGCCATTCCAAGCCCCCATTGTCGCTGACCCCTTCTTCCTCCATTTCCCTTCTTCTACAAACGTTTCTTCTCTTATCCTCCTTGCTGAAACTCACCCTCTTTGTTGTGTTTGCAGGTAGCAGCAGCCATGGAAGTGCTCTAGCTAGGGCAAGGGTGCAGTCTACTCTTCCACAGCTAGTCGACCCTCCCTCCATCCGGCTTTCTCCATCCCCCCGCACCGCCGGGTCTTCACGCCATCCTTGGAGTACCACCTGTTGTGGTTTCCAGCACCCTGCAGCAAAAGAGAGTGTGACAACAACAACGAGGGCCTTTAGGCGCAGATCTAAGGCAGAGTCCGCTCCCCACTACCTCCTCATTCCTCGGTCTTTCGGATTAGCCTGGTAAGCCCTCGCTTCCCCTCTCTTCTAGTGTAAAACCCCCTATGTGTGTGTTTGTTTTTCTCTTGTATGCGTGTTTATTGTTGTTGCAACCTTAGCGTAGTTGTTTTGTGCTTAAACCAACACAGTAGATCGAGTCTATGCTGTGTTGTTTGTGGTCTCTTTATTTGTGCAGCAAATTGAATATCGATTTTCAATCTATGCCCAAACCAGCTAGCTTGAGTCTAGTTGGTTGATGTGTTTTGGTTTTAGAATGTTAGCTTAGTGACAATGCATATGTAGTTTACATTTTAAATATGTAGATAGCAAGTTAATTTTGTAATTGTGTATTCGCTTTCGTTGGCTTTGTATTTCATTTTTTTTGGTATACTCAAACACCTAAAATCGAGTAGAGTACCTCTACCTGATTTAGGCGTTTAGAGCATAAGTGTTTTAATCTGTAGATTCTCTATTTTGTTTTTGTTTTGGAGCATAGGTGCTTTCAATGATGTATTAGTTTGCTAATTGAATAATACATATAGTTTAGATAATATTTGCATTCATTTAAATGTTCTTAGTTGATATTTGAAATGCATATCGTGTTTTAGGTTAAGATATTAATCTCTATTTTCATAGGGTTAATGTGCTTGTTTACTTGTTGTGAGTACAGTAACTTAGAGTGGATCCATGTTAGTTTGAGGGCTGATCTTAGGGCTTTGTTAGGTTCATCAGCTGAATAGTTTGTACGAATTAGGTAAATTGTATATGATTTTCCTAGAATACCTTTGCATGTTGTTTGAATTGCATGTCATGTGTTAGATTCAATGGGATGATTTTTTTTTTGGGGTTTTAGCATAGCTAGGGTAGTCATTTCCTAACTATTAGAAGAGTCATTTAGATGTTATCAGGGATGTTGTGTCAATTTCTACTCGTACAACTAGTTTGGTGTTGCATTAGCATTAACCGAGTTCAATTCAATGTTAGCCGAACTGGGTGCTTTGGGTTACTTAAAGGCCATACAACAAACTTTGTTTTAGCAGCATGTTAGCAGTAGCTCTATTGTTAATTGATGAATCAATCCAGCGTAGGATAATGCTAATTTTGATTGAGTTGAGTTTAGAGAGTTAGTGAAGCTCTAGTGTTAGAAGTCGAGTCGATATACTTTCTATATTCTTTGAGGTTAGCGTTGTGTGGTTAAGTAGTTTCACTAATTCTCCATTAGTTTTATAGTTTCAGCATGTGTTTAGGTTTTATTAACTAGTATACAATAGGTTAGTAATGTCAACAAGTTAACTTAGTTTAATTCATATTTGTAGGTTAGTTTAACATAGCTTAACATAGCATTTTACTCTAGCATTAATCTATATTTCTCACAGGTAATATAGGTAGTTAATTTAGATTTTATTTTCTTAGTGTAATTAGTTGTATTTTCTGTTAATAGTTAGTATTAGGCTGTGAATGACTGTAATTATATATGTTTTAAGCAATAGTGCGGGCATGGGATTAGTTAGGTGAATAGTGCATCGAACTTGAAAACTGGTTTTTGCACTAACTTGCAATTATCATTTGCCTTGCAATCTGTCTGAGTTTTCTCAAACTTACTATTCTATGCTATTCATTAGAGTGTTAACTATGTACAAAGCAAAAAGCAACTCATTTCGAGTTGATTTGGTTTGATGTTTAAGCATTTCGCAAACTTTGGGTTTCTCGCAACTTAAGATTTTGGGACAAACGATTTCCAGATATTCTACGAACTTGAAACGCTTATATCCGGAGTTTCCAGATGAGTTCTTCAATTTCGTAAAGTCTGATAGATTTATGAGTCTATAAAAAAGAGAGCAAAAGAAAAATCTTCAAAATTGGATTTTGTCTGCCCCTTCAAACTCCCTATTTGCGAAAACCTAGCAGAATCCATTTTGCACTACAACAAGGGTAAAATAGTCATTTACTTAGTTGATTTCTGTAGTTTTTCTAATTCTAGTTTTTAGTGTTTTATTAGGTTTCTAACACCAGTCCAGAGTTAATTATAACACTAGGATAATTAATTTAGGAAATTAGCTCTTGTAATTTCTCGTTTTACGTAGAATTAAGTTAACGATTAATTTTATAATTAATATAGAAATAACCTTTTTTATAAATAGTTTTACTAACTTTGTTTATGTGTCATGCAGGTGATATTAAGTTGCAGTAAGAGCATCTTGTCTCCATGATTGATTGTCACATCAAGTGAACTGACAAAAATGCCTTTGTGTTCGCAGGCTTAAGTCACTGCGCGCCTCATTTTTGTTCTTGTTCAACTTTTAATTCATTATAATACTTTCTGTAATTGAACAAGTCCTATATCAATAAAATATAATTTTTAGTTTTAATCTGAGTATACCCTGTGTGATCATTGCAAAAAAAATTTTCCTCTCGTAATATTCTCTCTCTTCCTTCTCTTTTTCCTTTCCTACCTCTATGTCCTCCTTTTTGAGGAGAGAAAATAGAAGATGAAAAGAGAAAAGAGAAGAGAAAAGAAAAGAAGAGAGAAGAGGAATTATTTTGCAGGTCTCACTTGACCTTAATTTTGAAAATATTCGAAATAACTCGCCTCCGTTTTTGAAGTATTTGCGGAAAAACTGGGAGACGGGATCCGCTCGTCGGTACGAGGTTCGACCGTTCCTGGCGCCTTTACCAGGGGTAATCGAACCAAGGGTCGAATTTATGCTTTTTGTTTTGCTAAGAATTTATCTAAGAATTTATTCTAAGTCTAAATGCATAAAGAATCATGTTTGTGCAGTGCAAAGATGTATGCTCTTTTTGAAAATATTTTGAAGAATTCCCAAGTGTTTCTGAGATGAATCTAATAAAGTGAAGAAATGATTTTAACTTAGAACTTAAGATTAAAGTTCTAAGTTTTTAGAATAATCAAGAGCTTGGGAAAATGAATTTGGATCTTGAGAGAAATGATCTTGAAACTGAGATAAAGAGAGAAGAAAGGAAATTTCAAAGTCATAAATGGACTTTGAATTCAGAAGTTTGAACTTGGATGAATATTTGGAATGGAATTGAATTCTAACTTTGAAGTTTTGAAATTAGAAGGAAATGTGGGAAATCTAAAGTGAATTGAGTAATAGAATTGTTTTGAAAGTTGGAATTTCATGGAATCTAAAGTTAAGGTTTGAGTTGAGATTCAAATTTGAATTCTGGATTTTAGAATCTGGAAATAGGAATTGGATTTGAAATCTAAAATGACAATGGAATTGGTATTTTAAGAATAGAAATCAAGATAGTATTTGGATCTAAGATTTTGAACGGAATTGGATCTGAAGTCTGAGATCTAAAGTAGAATTGGATCTTGAATCCTAAATGGAACTTGGATCTGTAATCTGAGATCCAAAGGTGGATTTGAACTCTGGATCCTATGATGGAATTGGATCTGAAGTCTGAGATCTAAAATAGAGTTGGACTCTGGATCCTAGAATGGATTTTTGGATCTGAATTTGAGATCCAATGTAGGATTGGGTTCTGGATCCTAGAATGAATTTTTGGATCTGAATCTGAGATCCAATGTAGGATTGGGTTCTGGATCCTAGAATGCATTTTTGGATCTGATTCTGAGATCTAATGAAGAATGGGGATCTTGATCCTAAGTGGAATTTGGATCTGTAATCTGAGATCCAAAGGTGTATTTGGACTCTGGATCCTAAAGGAAATTTGGATCTATAATCTGAGATCCAAAGTAGAAGTAGAATTTTGGATCCAATATTTGGAATCCAAGATGAAATGTGGATCTGAAGTCTAAGATCCGAAGTGGAATTGAATTCATACTTGGAAATCTGGATCCAAGTTGAGATTTTAACTTTGGTTTTTGGAATTTCGAAATTGATTTGAGGATGAATTTCCAAGTCAAATGAGACTTTGAACTTGATGTTGGAATGAATCAAGTTGGATTTAAACTTTGAATTTGATTTCAAAATTTTGGATTTGAAAAATGAGATAGAATTGAAATGGGAATTTGAAGAAGAGATATTCACAATCACTTGGATTTTTAAAAGGAATTTTTGAAAAGTATGATGCAATTTTATCCTAAATGATGAATGAATTTAAAGAATTTGAAATTGGATTTTTGAAAAGCTATCCTATTCTTTAAATGAATTAAAAATGAGGTTGAAGATATAATATATCCCTGACTATGGTCATTGGATATATTATAAAATAACCACATTTAAATTCAAGTGAAGAATAAAATACATTTTTGGTGCTTTTATAGATTTTAAAATGAAATTAACTCTCAATATACCCTGACTATGGCCATTGGTATATATATTGAGTTAATTTTAGGTTAAATTCTGATAAAAGAAGAAAATATTTCAGGAAATATGATGAATTTTAAAAATGGATCCAGTGTGGATCCAGTGTTTTTTTTGTAAAAGATAAAAATGCTAAGTTTTGTCCGCACCCTGACTATGGCCATTGATGTGGATCATCAACTTAGTATCTGTTACCTCCTACGAAATGGTGCACGTGCCATTCGTGTTTTGCCATTGTGAGAATTTTTGAGAAATAAAGAAAAATGCATGAAAACAAACAATTCATGATATTCTACAATGCTCATTCATTCTACCTAAAGCAGAAAATATAAATTTTCATTAAGGTCTAGCTATTACAACAGGTAGAATCAAATTTACAACCCCAAATAATGATTTTTTTCATACATTTCCTGGAAAACGGAGTTAGTATGAGGCCAGGATGAAGATAATGAAAAATATCAAGGGTCCAAATGCTTATGGTTAGATAGGGTATATACAAGATAATATAGGGATGTGAAGCTAGATAGGGTACCTAAGCAAGAGTAAAATTATATCAAATGTATGGACAAAGTTAGTATTAATGGGAAATGATAGATGCATACAATGAGATATAAGTGGGTTCACCAATGAGTGATGCTTGCTTACTTAACTGCCTATGGTCTAATTGTCATGAAATGCAATACATGATTTCTAAATGTATGGAGGCCCAACCACCTTGATCCTAAATGTAGGATATTCCCACGTTTGAATGCCAAATGATAGGAACACGATACAAGATGTGATGGTAGTGTCGCAGCTGGGCATTATTGCTGCTTAAGACAGTGACATGGTGCCACAATGTGGCTGTATGAAAGTATGAGATGGGGAGCAGAGTGGCGATGGGTGTTGCAACAATGTCACAGAAGAGGTAGCTATGCTGGGATGAAAGAGTGGGATATGAATCTGCTGCAAACACAGCAACAGAAAATGCATATGATAGATGGGCTACCATGTAATATGTTCAAAAGGCTGTAAGTGTACTATGCATAAAGTATCATGAAGATACAGGGGAGGGTAAATGCAGCGAATGCAAAGGGGGCTCTAGCAAGTGCAAAATAGCGCACAGTTGGAATGAATGAATGTCTCAGCCTAAATATTGGAGGTGATTAGCACTTCTACAGGTGCCTAGGACAGGATCACAGCAATGCTAAAACACTGCCGTGAGTATTGACAGGTGAAAACACGATAGTGCAGAGGTTAACTAAGCATCTGTATGGATATTGCCTTTACTGTAGGCAGGTAAATGGGTGACTGTGTAACAGTGTGGAAGTTGTGCCAAATAATGGATACATGAAGCTGTATGTGCCATTTGAACCACACATGCAGAAAGGAGGTGATATGCTAAATGGCAGGCCTAGCATGTGATGTTACAAAAACTGTAGTATTTCTTTAACTACCAAATCAGTGAACGTGAATGATTTTGATGCAGGAAAATGTAGCTCTCCTTCGAAATGATGCATCCATCTATCTCTGTCTAACTTTCATGTTATGCTTCCTGCAACATTTGGTAAAAGGCCATTGGGCAAGGGGCTGTTTGGTTGAACCCAACCTTCATTGTCACCCATGCAACTTCCTGTAGCTATCCTGTGTTGTCGACTTGCCCCTCCCTCTAATGAGGGAGCACCTTCAAAATCCCCTTGAGTGCTATGAAAGATATAAACCGAGTAAAAAAAAAAATGACTCGACCATAAGATTTTCCTCTTGTAAGAGCTTCTGTTCAGAATTTCAGGCAATGCTCAATAAGCTATTGAGCCCATCCATCACATTATATATACACAGTCCCCATTACAACCATTATTAACATATAGCATACAGGAGTCTATCAGAATGAACACTACAGGAATGCACAAATTCTAGACCAAAACCATTGATCCACATTAGTCACAAAAGTTTGTTAGTAAAAAAAAAATGCGGATCATGCCAGCCACAGACAGAGATAATTGGTGATGCTGGTTGAAAGAAGTGAATGAATGCTATTCCATCGACCAATACTGTTGACATGATGTGATCAAACCTCGGTTTTCACATGCTCCGAATTCAAAGCCTATGTTTTGCACTTTCAACTGGAAATTAACATAAAACTTGAGTTCTTGCTGCAATATCAATACTCAGAACAGTAGACAGATTTCAGCATATACCCTCCAAGGCACATATTTGAATATGTTCATCAAAATGAAACCTTCTTAAGAAAACTTTTCGATTTTATGCATTTCAGGAAGCATTGACGGATGAAAGGTTTAAGCACCAGGCTCAAGACTTGTTGAATTCCTGAATATCTTAGATATGCACTGCTGATTTGATCTCAAGGATAATGATTGTATTGCTATTAAGGGTCTCTGGAACCTCCACAGTCTTAA